>NW_026294562.1:173515631-173771610 GCF_007827085.1 Peromyscus californicus insignis | reverse complement strand
AGGATTGTAGAGAGTGCCCAAGCATGCCCTATTCATGGCCTGTTGGTTTTCAGACCCCCAGGTTTAGAAGAGGTTTTGCTGCCAGGCAGATGTGGGTTTGAATCTTGCATATAACTTGATTGCGAGGCCCTGTCATGTGACCTCTGGGTAGCTGAGGTGGGCTTGGGGCTGTGCTCAGTGAGTCTGGGTACACTGATGAGGCTCATGAGGCTCATGGTGCAGTGGTCGAGGCAGGGAGGCAGACCCATTTGTTGACAGTGACACCAGAGAGAAGTCCCTGCCAGCACAGGGGAGGTACAGGAGGCTCTTGGACTCAGGCTGGGTCATCAGGGAGCGGGTGCAGGAAGGGCCATGGCAGCTGAGTTGGAAAGGAAGAGAGGCGGGGTGAGTGTGCAGGAAGACACCATTCCCTGCAGGGGGTAATGCGTACAGTGCCTGAGGTGAGGACAAGCATGGATAGAGCTTTTGAGGAACCCAGAGTTGGAGTAGAGGGTAGGAACTGATAGAGGCCCTGCCCCTCCAGAACTGATGTTCCTGGAGACCAGCGCTCTCACGGGTGAGAACGTGGAAGAAGCTTTTCTGAAGTGTGCACGCACCATCCTCAACAAAATCGACTCAGGTGAGGCCCTACCTGCTCCGAGTGAGAGATGGGGGTGTGGGGGCGGGGGGTGTGTGCTGGTTAAAGGCAGGCTCCATGGGCTCTGAGGAACACTTTTGGCTTTTCCCCTCCCACAGGTGAACTAGACCCCGAGAGGATGGGCTCAGGCATTCAGTATGGTGATGTGTCCCTTCGCCAGCTGCGGGCAGCCTCGCAGCGCCCAGGCCGTGGCCCCTCAGCCCTGTGGCTGCTGAGACTTGCAGAGCCAGGTGGGATGCTGGGGGCTCAGGAGGCGAGAGGGCTTTTGGTATTGGGTGGGGGTGGGGGCACAGAACAGCCATTGAGACTTGGAAAACGTGACAAGAAAAACGGTAACAAAGACACAAATAGTCGGGCGGTGGTGGCGCACGCCTTTAATCCCAGCACTCGGGAGGCAGAGGCAGGCGGATCTCTGTGAGTTCGAGGCCAGCCTGGGCTACCAAGTGAGTTCCAGGAAAGGCACAAAGCTACACAGAGAAACCCTGTCTCGAAAAAAAAAAACAACAAAAAAAAAAAAAAAAAAAAGAAAGAAAAGAGAGAAAGACACAAAAGCCCATGAACCAAAGGAGCCATCTTCCCCAGCCCCAGGGAACCCATGGGCCCTCTGCACCCCGGACCTCTGCCAGCCTCAGCCTGCACTTGATCCTTCATTCATGGTTCTCACTGGTGTAATGAACCTCTGTTGTGTTAAGCCGTGGTGAAGCCTCTGGGGAGACAGCAATGGGTAAAACAGACCAAAACCAAACAAACAAAAATTCTTGTTTGCATGGTACCTACATTGCCTTGGGAGAAGACACACCATAGATGGAATACTTACATTAAAAAAAAAAAAGAGTGTGGAGGAAAAACAGTCTGGTAAGGTGGATAGGATGCAGATTGCCCTTTTACACAGGACACCCAAAAAGGTGACATTTATAAGTGAAAACCCAGAGCAGGGGAGTCAAAAGAGGGAAGGTAAAAAAAGTACATGCAGAGGCCCTGGCATAGGCCCATGCATGGTGTGGCCAAGGAGGCCGGGTGTGGCTGGAGTGGGGTATGTGCGTGCACTAGGGGTACAGCATGGGCTTGGGGAACCGGCTAGTAAGTACCTAAGGCTTTGGGGAGGTCTCTCATTTATACCCTGGATGCTACAGGAGCCAGGGGACTACTGAGCGCAGGAGGAGGGAGAGGGCCAGCCTCTCAGCATCATAGGATTCCTCTAGCTGGATTGGATACCAGTGAAGGAGCTGCTGGCGACTGGTGTGAGGATGAGGTGGAAGACTGGAGATGTAGTTCAAATGATAGAGTGCTTGCCTAGCGTGCCTAGCGTGCATGCAGGGAAGCACCTGATCGTGGGGAGTGAGTCAGAGGCCAGCCTGGGATACATAAGGCCCTGTTGGGGATAGAGAGAGACTTACAGCCTAGGAGCCTGGGGGGGGGGGGGGGGTCATTGAGAAGTGGCTAGGTTCTTTCTTCCCTAATCTCTCTCTCCAGTCTTGGACCCTTTTGTGGCAGTTAGTGGCTCTGGCTAAAGCTCAGATCCATCCATGTCCCTTTTTGAGAACCATCCATGGGGTCCATGGGACTCTGCTGAAGCTGCTGAGCCTGATGCTTGACCCTCTGCAGGGCCTGGGCCCTGCCACCTTGCCCCCAGAGGCTCTTAGATGTAGCTAGAGTTTTCTTGCCTGGCCCACAGTCAGGACAAATCTCTCTCACCCTGCCAGTCCCACAGCCGCTCAGACCCGACCAAGTAAACACAGAGACTTATATTGGTTACAAACTGTATGGCTGTGGCAGGCTTCTTGCTAACTGTTCTTACAGCTTAAATTAATCCATTTCTATAAATCTATACCTTGCCACGTGGCTCGTGGCTTACCAGCATCTTCACATGCTGCTTGTCATCATGGCGGCTGGCAGTGTCTCTCTGACTCAGCCTTCCACTTCCCAGCTTTATTCTCCTCCTTGTCCCACCTATACTTCCTCCTGCCTGACTACTGGCCAATCAGTGATTTATTTATTGACCAATCAGAGCAACACACTTGACATACAGACCACAGCACTTAGACATTTCCCTGCTCCTTTGAAAGGTCTTCATTTCTTTGGGTCTTTCTTTCCAGGCCATGTTTTTTCCCCCCCTTTCCCTGGTAACCTTCTCTTCCCAGAAGCCTTGTTGGTTTTTCTATGCATGGTCCAAACTCCTTGACAGACCTGCAGGAGCCTGCAGGGTTTGGCCCCTTCCTTATCTCTGTGATGGTGGGTGTCCTTGCTAATTCTCCCTCCGTACTTCAGGAAGCCCGGTCCCCTGCCCTCCCAGCCACTGGCAGGTCCGGGATGGCTGTGGGGAATCCTTAGGCCTGAATCTGTTTTGCAGGTAGAGCCAGCACTGCTTTCTTCCTTTCTTTGATTTTTGAAAATGTCATGTGCATTGGTGTTTGGCCTGCATGTGTGTCTGGGTGAGGGGTGTCAGATTCCCTGGAACTGAGTAGTTGCAGACAGTTGTGAGCTGCCATGTGAGTGATGAGAATTGAACCCGGGTCCTTTGGAAGGGCATCCAGTGCTCTTAACCGCTGAGCCATCTCTCCAGCCTAGACCAGCATGGTTCTTGATGCCTGTGGGATTTGAAGGAGAGAAGTCCAGGGTGAGCCCTTTAGATAGCGTTCTTCCTCCTTGGTCTCTGCACTTGCTGGTCTGAGCCTGTTTGCTGACCCTGAGTGTGTAGAGTGGGGGTCAGTCATAGTCCCTCAGGGGTGTGGAGGAGATTGACTTCTGTTTAGAGCAGAGCCTAACATTTGCTGAAGGCTTGGCCCAAGGGCTGGTCCTTGCTGTCCTTCTTACCCATCGTAAAGACTCTGGGAGGGTATGTGTACTGGCTATGTAGCTCAGTAGTAGGGTGCTTCCCTCATATGCGGGTGGCCTTCTTGGGTGCGGTCCTCAGCCCCACAGAAAATAACAAAACAACAAAGCAAAAGGAACATTTGGCTGTATGGAGACAGGCAAGTATCTCGGAAATTAGTATAGAGTCTTTTCCACAGTTTGTCCTCAGTGGGTCACATGTAACCAGTGAGTGTACAGAATCCGTTGATCACCATGCCATATATTTATCTAACATAGTCATACCTACAGAGAAACTCAACTATTTTCTTTTTTTTACTTTTTTTTTTAAAGATTTATTTATTTATTATGTATACAGCATGTATGACTACAGGCCAGAAGAGGGTACCAGATCCCATTACAGATGGCTGTGAGCCACCATGTGGTTGCTGGGAATTGAACTCAGGACCTCTGGAAGAGCAGTCAGTGCTCTTAACCTCTGAGCCATCTCTCCGCCCCTCTTGTTTGTTTTTTTTTAAAAACCCCTTTGGTGTGTTTATTTTCCTTTTGTGGGGGGGGTGGGGGGCAGGTCTTGCTGTGTAGCTCAAGTTAATGTGGAACTTGCTATATAGCCTAGGATAGCCTCAGACTTGCATCAGTCTTCTTGCCTCAGCCTTTGAAGTGCTAAGAGTCTTAAGTTTGTGCCACCCTGCCTGGTTATCAATAAATCTTTTATTGTTTTTGAGACAGGGTCTCTCTACATAGCCCTGGCTGTCCTGGAACTCACTATGTAGACCAGACTGGCCTTGAACTCACAGAGATCCACCTGCTTCTGCCTCTCTAGTGCTGGGACCAAAGGTGTGCGACCATATCTGGCTTGATATTTTCTTTTATTAAAAAAAATTTATAAAAAAAAGTACATTGCCCCCACATACCCTTTCCTCTTCTTTAAAAAACAAAAACAAAACCTTTGAGACATATAGCCCAGGCTGGTCTCAGACTTAACTATGTAGTAGTCAAGGGTGACCTCAAACTGCTGATCCTTTGGCTTTTACCTCCCAAGTGCTGAAATTACAGTACCCAACTCCATTTATGGGGTGCTGAGGATGGATGGAACCCAGGGCCACATGCAGGCTAGGCAAGCAATACCAGCTGAGCCATATTTTACTTTCTTCCTTTTTCTTCTTCTTTTTCTTTTTGAGACATAGCACAGGCTTGTAACTTGAAGCCTCTAATTTATTTCCTGAGTGCTGGGATTATAGGTGTGAACCACCACACCCTCTGATTTTACTTCATTTAGACAAAAAGTTAGTCTGGGCCTACCAACATTTCTAGAGACGTCTAGGTAATGTTGTAAGCAATCGAAGCAATGACCACTACTCTGTTCTATCTCTCCAGTCTGAGAAGCATGGGAATGAGGCTTATCCTGGAACATTAGGGATAAAAAGGGACACAGACATTTACAAAGGTGGGACATATATTTAGTTTATGATTTGTGTTGGGTTTTTTTGTTTGTTTCTGTTTTGGTTTTTGGTTTTTTTGAGACAGAGTTTCTTTGTGTAGCCCTGGCTGTCCTGGAACTCACTCTGTAGACCAGGCTGGCCTTGAACTCACAGAGATCCGACTGCCTCTGCATCCTGAGTGCTGGGATTAAAGGCATCCACAACCACTGCCCGGCATGTCTTGTGTTTTTGAGACAGGACCTCACTTTGTAGCTGAGGTTGGCCTCAAACTCACCATCCTCCTGCCTCTACCTCTTGAGTACTGGGATTATATGTGTGAACCACCACCTGGTAAGGGTCGTGGTAGTTAGATATTGAAATGCCCCTTTACAGATGCACACAGCTATCTGAGGCAAACAAATAGGGGATGCTCAGAGAATGAGACCCCTACGTAACCCGCAGAGGAGCAGCAAAGTCAGACAGTGCATAGACTGGGAGAAAAAAGGGTACAGGCAGACATAAGTCATGAAGATACCTAGTAATGAGACAAGAGATTCTAGCTAGACAGACCCAGGACCCCTCTAGGTCATAATACCCTTCTCTTTCAGCTCACCTGTTCTCCTGGACCAGCTCTGTCGAAGGCTGGGGCCCAGAACCAGGCCCCAAGAGGCTAGGCCCCAATCTGCCCCAGCCCCAGAAAAGCTACCCCATCACCCATCCCCTTCCCTGGCCTGGTGGGGCCTTGCTTTGGGGCAAGATTGAGCCACAGGGGAAGGGGGGAACCCATACCTGCTGCTGTTTCCTCGGACTTGGCTAACTCTATTCCCCCTGAGCCCCTAACCATACCTGAAGAACTCCCAAAGCTTGAGACCAGGGCCATTTGGCCCCAACTTCCTGCCTGGCCCTGCTGTTGCAAGTCTGTTATTTATTACCTGGAGGCCTGCTCCATCCTGTCCCGGTCCTCCATAAAGCATTGTTTACACCTGTGTTTTGCCTCTGTCATTCTGAGATGAGATAGAAGAGGTCCTTGATGGAAATGCTATGAGTGGGGCTTTGCATGAGGAACCATGTTTCCGGTGGGACTTGGTTTGTGGATGTATTGGGGGTACACACATACTCATTGAGGCCAGGGTTTATCATTGTGCATCTGTCTTTTTTTTGGTTTTTCCTAGACATCCCCCCCTTTTTTTTTTTTGACACAGGGCCTTGTTATAGCCTAGACTAACCTGGAGCTGAAGTCTCCCTGCGTTAACCTCCCACATGTTGGGGTTACACGTGTGTCTGTGCCCAGCTTGTATACATACTCTATGGCAGTGCACAATCGATCAAAGCTGGTGTGTGCAGCAATGACATCCCTGTGTGTGAGTCTTTCCAGGATTCCTGTATGGGGCAGTGTCAGTAGGGACATGTGATGCTGTGGCACATGAGTGGTCTCTGTCCTGGTGATTGTGTTGGTGAGGCTGCAACAAGACCAAGGAATTAGGGACCATAAGGGGGCCTTGATTCTGGACCAGGTTCAACTAGTGTATGTATCATATCTACAAGTTAGGACAGTGGCTGTGTGTTGCTGAGAACATGTGCTCCTGAGATTTGTGTGTGCTCTGGTGTGGATTTGTTTCTGAGTGCGTCCGTGCGTGCGTGCGTATACATAAACCTCCGTGTTCCACAGTGGTTCTTTATGCACCCCAGACTCCTGGTCCTACTTGATGCTGATGTGTATCTCCTTATCTCCTTGCGCCCTGAAATCTTTATATGAGCTTTTGGAGACTCGTGCAGCCCCCTCAGGAGAGCTTCAGCTGCTCTCCCAAAAAGTCAGCAACCCATTGATTGCCCACCTGTAGGAAGGGGTGAGGCATTCAAGTAACCCTGTCCACATAGCTCTCCCAGGAACAGTGGCACTAATGTTATGTGTAGCTTAGTGATAGAGCGCTTGCATTGCATGTGCGAAGCTCTGGATTCAGAGGAGCCTGGTTTTGCAAATGTCTTCTCTACGAGGCTGTCCCAGGTTGCTTTAATCTGATTCCCATGTTGCCCTGAGGGAGCAGGGCGGAGAGGGTCATGCAAATAGTACATATTTGCTCATTTGTTCTACCCGACTTTGCTTCTCGTAAGGACATCCCGTACTCACCGTTATTTTTTTTTAAGTGCTTATGTAAATTACTGACGTAGGAATTTACATACACTTTCCAACTAACTGCGCAGTCATTTCTCAATATCCTCTTGGGTTGTGAGGAGGAGCTGCCTATGTAAATGATACATTTACATAGCAAATACCAACAGCCCAGCTACTACCCATTCACTGACATTTTCTGCTGGTAGGGGGGCTTTCTATGTGAAACGTCTTATTTGCACACACACACACACACACCCAGGGCCGTCTTAAAAACTCAGAACGCCTTTTCCTGAATCTGCATTCCCGATTTCGCGTGGAAGGGGTGGGGCGAATAATGCAAATGAGCCTTGCGTCCTGGACCATCTCACTCTTCTCCCGCAGGGCGTCCTAAAGCGCCTGTCAACGTCTTGCTCACGCATGCGCAGTCTCCTCGGCCGGGCCGCGGTCACGTGCCCACCGGGCGAGGCGGGGGCGGGGCGTCGCGGGCGGTGGGGGGCGGGGTATGGCGCGCTGTGAGGCGCAGGGCGGCTGGCACAAACGGCGGCGCCGAGGTCGGAGGAAAAAGCTCGGTGAGGAGGTCGCGCGAAGGGAAGGACCCGGGGAGAAGAAGGAGCCCGAGGGCGGCCGGGCGGCCGGGCGGCGGCGACCAGGCGGGAGGCAGGAGGCGGGACGCGGGCGGCGGCGGCGACCCCGCGCTGGGCGGGTGGGGGTAGGGAGGGAAGCGCGCGCCCGGCGCGGCGGGGCGGGCCGTTGAGGGCGGCGGGAGCGCGCGGCCGCCGCCGAGGGGAGGGGCCGGGCCGGTGCGGCCCCGCCTCAGTCGCCCGCGGCGTCCGGCGGCCCCTGGGCCGCAGCGGAGGGGGCTGGGAGGGAGGCCCTTGGGTCCGACCCCTCCCCCCCTCCCGGCCTCCCTTCCGTCCGTCCGTCTGTCTGGCCGGACCTCCCTTCCGTCTGGGTGTGTGTCGGGCCCCAGTAGGCTTCCTCCCGTAGGGCACAGGTCGACCCCACCGGCCCTCCCGCTCCCCTGCCGTCTTGTTTTCCTCCCTGTTCTCTTTGTCCCTGGACTCCCGGTTTGCGCCGCCTGCCCTGGCTCGTGGCCTTCCACTCAGGCGATCTGGTTCCCGCAAGTGTTGAGCGGTGGCAGTGCCCGCTGGCTGCCCACAACCCCGACTTTACCCTAGACCCCTCATTCCCGTTTTCTGTGTCATTCTCCTCATCTCTCTTGAGTCTCGATGGAACCCTCAGGCAGGTACCGGTTCCCACTTGTCGCCGTTGCGTCTCTTTCTCCCGCAGAGCTCTTTGATTATATTTAGTCTTCCTTGCCTTCCCTATTGCCTCCCTCTCTTCGGGCCTTCCGGGCAGCGTTTTCCCTCTGCACTTCCCTGTATTACTCTGTCTGCCAGCCATTCCCTCCCAGATTTCAAGTTCTGCGCCCTGTCTTGCCTCAGTGTGTGGATGTGTTTGCTGTGGATGTGTGTCTGTCACCCACTTACTGCAGTACTATCCCCACCCCTTCCCACCTGCTTGTCTCTAACTCCTTACTTAAGTCCGTCTCTCTCTCTTTTCAGCCACCCCCACCAGTCCCCTCTCAAGCTCCTAGGGACAACTGTGGACTTGGGGACCAGCGAGCACCCCCAGGGCTCTAGAGGACCCCCTGCTGCCTGCCCTGCCTCACCCTGCCCCACACCAGGCCCAGCGGCCCTCGGCTGCATCAAGTGGAGGAGGAGGAGGCGGAGGAGGGTGGCACCATGGGCCCGGGCCGTGCCCTCCATGCCCGGGGGATGAAGACACTGCTGCCATGGACAGCCCGTGCCAACCGCAGGCCCTGAATCAGGCTCTCCCTCAGTTGACAGGGTCTGTGTCCGAGTCCTTGGAGCCTAGCCGAGCCAGAATGGGGGTGGAGAGCTACCTGCCCTGCCCTCTGCTACCCCCCTACCACCATCCAGGAGCATCTGGTGAGGCCTCGGCTGGCAACGGGACCCCCAGGACCACAGCCACTGCTACCACAACCACTGCCAGCCCCCTTCGGGAGGGCTTTGGTGGGCAGGATGGTGGTGAGCTGTGGCCACTGCAGAGTGAAGGCGCCGCTGCGTTGGTCACCAAGGAGTGCCAGCGGCTGGCGGCCCAGGGTGCCCGGCCTGAGGCCCCCAAACGGAAGTGGGCCAAGGATGGTGGGGATGCCCCTTTACCCAG
The DNA here is from genome assembly GCF_007827085.1 of Peromyscus californicus insignis. Lineage (NCBI taxonomy): Eukaryota > Metazoa > Chordata > Mammalia > Rodentia > Cricetidae > Peromyscus > Peromyscus californicus. The sequence goes on along the minus strand of NW_026294562.1, from coordinate 173,762,438 downwards.
CAAGCGACCGTGGGCCAGGCAAGAAAACCAGGAAACCAAGGGGGAAAGTGGTGTGGGCTGTGACAGCGATGGCAGCAGCAACAGCAACAACAACACTACCAGTAGCAGTGGCGAGGCAAGTGCTAGGCTGAGGGAGGAGGCCCAGCCCTCTGCACCTGAGCGCCTGGCCCTGGACTATATTGTGCCTTGTATGCGGTACTATGGTATCTGCGTCAAGGATAACTTCTTGGGGGCAACACTGGGTGGCCGTGTGCTGGCTGAGGTGGAGGCCCTGAAGTGGGGCGGGCGTCTGCGTGATGGGCAACTAGTGAGCCAGCGGGCGATCCCACCGCGCAGCATTCGTGGGGACCAGATTGCCTGGGTAGAAGGCCACGAGCCAGGCTGCAGGAGCATTGGTGCCCTCATGGCTCATGTGGACACGGTAATCCGCCACTGTGCGGGGCGGCTGGGCAACTACGTCATCAATGGGCGCACTAAGGTAAGGCACTTTCTCGGTGAGTGCCTAGTGCTTTGGCATGTGGGTTTGGAAACAAGCTTCTGGGGTTATGTAGAAAAGAGTAGGCAGCTCCACCAGAGGGGCCACAGCTACCTGTGGGCACTTGCATCTTTTCCTCCCTCTGGGCTTTGGAAAAGTAGTTCAGCCTGGGTGGCGGTGGTTCTTGCCCTTGGAAGACCAAGAGCTGCTGACTCTTAACCTGCCTTAGACCAAGAGTAGTTAATGTCGGCAGAAACCTGTTCTCCTTTGCTGGCGCGCAGATGGCAGACCCAGAAGGTGAAGGGAAGGGTGGTAGTGTTGAGGTAGCCTAGGCTGAAGATGGGGTACTGCCTGTCTAGTTGAGCACCTGGCCTGGGCTCCATGCTGCCCTGAGTGGACTCTTGGCATCTGCATCAAGAGCAGCTTCCTGGAGGTGACACTGGGTGACAGTGTGCTGGCCTTGGCAGAGCGCTTGTCCACATCTTTCCCACTCCTCCCTGCCCTAGTCCCTGCTCTTCATCCTCTGACCATTTGTCACTTCCTGCCTGCTTTTCTCTGGTCTCTTTCCTTGACCCTCTGCCTTTATGTTTTCCTTCTCCATTCCTTTTTCTTGTTGCAGAACAGTAGTTCTTAATATTTTTGGAGCCAAGGCTTTTCAGATAATCTGCCAAAAGCTGTAGACCTTCTCAGGAAAGGTGCACATTTGGTTGGAGTTTGTGGCTGTCCATTCAAGAACCAGGGGTCAGGAGTCCTGACTGGACCGTGACCTCCATGGCCTTTCTGGTCTGTTGACATATCCATTCTCTTCATGGACGAGTGTGAGTCTGAGGCTTGGTGTCCTGCTGCTGGCCAGCAGTGGTTCCCGGCTGGTCTTACTGTAGACTGTGTTCTGCCCTGTGAGCAGGACGCTGTGCTCCTGATGGTCCCCTCCCTTGTCTCTTGGCTTCTGTCTTGAGTTCTGCCTCAGTACAACTTTCTTTCCAGGCTGGAACTGGCTTGGGGATCAGGGTCGTCCCCCCACTTCCCTCCTCCCCGGGGCCCAGGCCTGTTTCCTCCCCACCCCAGCTGGAACTTGTCCTACTTCCCTCTCCCTCCCGTTACTTGATAGCTGAAGAGCCAGAGCTGGCCCCTCCCTGGGTTTGGCTCCTGTACAGGCAAGATCAGTGTTGCTTCCTTGGCTCGGCAGCGGCAACTGGTGTCCACTCTCCTTGCAGGAGGGAAGTCAATGGGGAGAGCAGGAGAGCTGAGTGCCCAGGGAGTGGGGTACAAGCTCTTCAGCCTCAGAGGATGGGAAAAGCCGGCTCGGGTGCCTGGCTACTAGCACTTTGGGAACGGGGTTGAAGGAATAGGTTGTTTGCCCTGTGCTGTCTCCTCCCATCTGGATGGGGTTGGTGACAGGGCCTGAGCTAGGATTGAGGAGGGGGAAGAGTTGGAGTCTAAGCTCTAGGTGGTGGAGGCAAGCACAGGTCATGCTGGGGGAAAGAAGGAGCCCATCCCATTACTCCACACGGCAACTCCATGCTCTTCGCTCACAAAGGGCAAGGGCCACGGCTAACTTCCCTTCTTGTGCTCTGAGTGAGAATGTGGGGTGTTGAGGTGATCTGGGGTGGTGAGGACACCGACTACCAGTGTGGTCCTGACCAGCAGCAACCTAGGTCATTCCTGAGTGGAGCTCCTCCACCTTCCTACCTTCCCTTATCCCTCTCTTCTCTGTGGACTTGGAGCTGGAGGAGTTTATTCTCTGGCATCAAGGATGAGCAGAGGGGACCCCAGGGAGGATCCAGCTAGTTTGGTTAGCCCCTTTAATAGCAGCTTGGAGGCAGGGCCTGCTGTCTGGCAGAGTCACTGGCTTCTGATATGGTGTGTGTGGTGGTGTGGTAGGGTCCTTGGCACATTATTACAAGTAGCAGTAACTCCAGCATCCTAGAGCGATCCCTTTTCCCCGCTTTTGAAGGGTGGAGAGTAAGCTCCTCTGTCACTCTACTGCTGTCCCTGTGGTGGAAGCTTTTCCTCAAGGGGCTGAGGGTCAGAGCAGCACTTTGACACAGCAACGTAGTTCCCTGGGTACTGTAGCTTGACCCAGGGCTTCTTGGATAGTCAGCTAGATGCTTGAGTCCTGAGCAATAGTGTTGGGAGATAAGCCCACCAGAGACCACTACATGGACATTCTTAAAGCCAAAAAGAAAGGCTTTATTGCTGGCCAGTAGCTGCATGGGGAACGTGCCCAGATCTTGCAGCCCTAAGCCTTATAGCTTTGTCTTTTATGCACAAAAAGCACATCCTGGTTGTCGAATTTAACTAGCTGTCACAGTTATCAAGAAGCAGAACTGCAGAAGCCAAACAACAAGGTTAGTACAGTTAAGGACTTTCCTTAGAACTATGGACTGAGTGTTCCCACTGTGGCAGGTATTGGGGCCTGTGTGCTGGGCTTTAAGGTCAAAATGGTATCTCTAACATGGTCTCAGCTGTGCTAAGATCTAGGGACCAGTTACAGTTGCACAGGCAGGTTTGCAGGCTTTGACGTGGGGAGGAGGTAGGTCAGGCCCTGCAGGTTGGTGGTCTTGGTGCCTGTGGTGGGAAATGTACTTCTGGGGGGGGGGGGGTGTGTGCTGTGAGGTGATTGATCAGCGAGCAGAACCTGCTTGAGCTGTGATTGGAGTCCCAGCTCAGGAGGCCTTGCCCATCTCTAATCGGTGACTCATTGATTCCAGGCCACCAGGGCCACAGCCACATTCTTTGCTCCCAGTGACTGGTTGCTTAGCATGCCATCCCATCTGCAGGAGCAGTGCAGAGAAGATTCGCCCTCCTGAGCTTAGAGGCCTGGGTTTTCCCTAGGGGTCTTCTCACTTACTGCACCTGGTGCTGAAGCCCTCTGCTGCTGTGTAGCCTTAGATGGTGGAGTCTGTGGTGGATCAGCTGTGTAGAGGAGAGACAGAGAGGCCTTAGGCATCCACAGTGGGGTGAGCCCTGGGATTAATGGGTTGAGAGGAGCCTTGGGAGGAGGATGTAAGGCTGAATCAGCCTGACCTTCATGGAGTGCTGGGTAAGCCTTTTGTCTTGGCAGCAGACGTTGATATGTCTGATTTTAAGTGTTTTTCTATGCTTGTCTTGCTGAGCTAGACTGGACCCAAAAGTATAACAGCATTGTCAAGGAGCCCCAACTTGCAGAGTGGTACCTGGATGGCTGAGTCAAGACAGATGGTTGCTGACTGGGCCAAAAGCAAAGGGCTCTCTTGCTAACTACTCCATTTGGCTTAGTATGAACTCTCTCAATGGGGTTGGGTGGAGGGGTGGCACAGGGACTCTCTTTCCTTTAAATAGCATTTCAGCTTGTGCTCCAGTCTCTCTCCTGTGGCAACAGGCACTGTGTCTTTGCAGACATTCATAATCTAGTTCCGTTCTCACAGCAGCCTGTGAAGTGGTGTTACCTGAAGTGAGGAACTTGATTTGCCTTCCCAGTACCACAGCTCATTCAGCTACAGACACCAGACCATGTGGATTGGGTCTGCAGAGGTGGCTGCACACTTTGTCCTGGTAGGGCTCTGGCTGCCTGGTTGAGAGGCAGGGGAACCTGGAACTCTAGCTAGAACCTTGCCCACAGAAACCAAGCCAGGCAGAGGCCTGCCTCTGAGATGTCAGAAACACCCTGTCTCAGAGGAGTTAATGCTGGGGATGGAAGGTGTTTATCAGCCCCACTCTACAGTGGGGTCGTTGAGGCCTGCTCAGGCACTGGGGCTGCCAGCAGTGTGCAGGATGCTTGGAGCTGGAACTCTAGGTCAGGTTCCTGTCACGTTTGCATGGGACAGATTATGACGCTGGAGTCTCTGTAGTCAAGTGTAACAGTTCTCAGCATGACTTCACATTAGAATTACCTGAGGGAACCTTTAAAAAATCCAGGCTGCACCTTCTTTGAACCCTTACAGAACCTCTGATGTGAGGAGGGCCTTTGTATCTCAGAACCCTTGGGAGATTCTGTGCTCTCACCGAGTAGTTCAAGCTGACCTCAAACCTGTGTTTCTCCTGCCTCGACCTGCTAAGAGCTGGGATTGCAGGTGTGCACCATGCACCCCTGGCTAGGGTTAGGATCTCTCTAAAAGCACAGACCATTGCTTACACATTGAGTCGCTCTGGTTCTGGGCTGGGGTTGGAGGTGGGATTGTTGAGACCAAAGAGTTTAGGATGAACTTGAGGATGGAGTGTGGCTGAATTAGGGAAAAGTCTCTTGGGCTGGAGCTCCCATAACCTAAGATGATCCAGGACAGACCAGGGACAGGAATGGTGAGCCTGCTTCCTCAAGAGGTCCCTCTGGTCTCAGTAAATCACCTTCCTCCATTTCTACCAGGCCATGGTGGCGTGTTACCCAGGCAATGGGCTCGGGTACGTGAGGCATGTTGACAATCCCCACGGCGATGGGCGCTGCATCACCTGTATCTATTACCTGAATCAGAACTGGGATGTTAAGGTAGGGTGTGGAGGTTGGGACGGTATACTTATATTCCAGCTGGGGTTCTGTTCTCTACTCCTCTCAGTTCACAGGGCAGTGAGATCCGCAGGCTCCTCTGTAGCTGACGGTGGGCCCTCCCTCCTTTCCGGGAATGGTGCCGTCTGCCTAGCCCCACCCAGACTTGTACACTTGTCCCCCCACCCCCCTTTCCTGTCTTTAGTAGCTTCCTGCCCATCTCCATGGCAATGTACACTGCGCTGCCTTTCATTTTAAGCGCCTGGGTGGTAGGAGCAAGTGATGTGTGCTGGCGCTGCGCCCCCTGGTGGGCAGAGTTAGCCTAGTGAGTAGCCTTCTCTGGCCTGCCCCAGGTGCATGGAGGCCTGCTGCAGATCTTCCCTGAGGGTCGGCCCGTGGTAGCCAACATCGAGCCCCTCTTTGACCGGCTGCTCATTTTCTGGTCTGACCGACGGAACCCACATGAGGTGAAACCAGCCTATGCCACCAGGTATGACCTGTACTTGAGGAATGTGCCTAGCTGCTTCCCCTGTGCTAAAGACGTCTTAGATTCCCAACTCTCAGAGTGACAGGGGAGTGATGAGATGCTGAGAGGGCCTAAGTGGGATCTGGAATCAAGTGACCTAAAGGGGTGGATGTGTCACCAGAGGTGGCAGCTAGAACTGCAGAATACCGATTCTGACTGCCTGATTTCCCAGGTACGCCATCACTGTCTGGTATTTTGATGCCAAGGAACGGGCGGCAGCCAGAGACAAGTATCAGCTAGGTACCTGCTTTTGTCCTTTGTCCTTCCTAGTCCCCATGTGCAGCCAAGTCACGGTCCTTACCCTTTGTTTCTGGTGCTGAGAGTGGTACCCAGCGCCTTTGCCACCCTAGGCAAGCACTACCACCAGCCCACAGCCGCAGCCCTTCCTCAGTCCCTTACACCCCGTTCTTGCCTACTTTCCTCAGTCCCTTACACCCCGTTCTTGCCTACTTTCCTGGTGTCTCCAACCTGAGTCCCATTTTTTTCTTGGTGTTCTCCCCAAGGTTCTTCCCAGGTTTCTTTTGGTTTCTCTGTCCCTTCCTAGTGATTCACAGTGTCTTGTCTTCTTCTCGTCCTCAGCGTCGGGACAGAAAGGTGTCCAAGTTCCTGTATCACAGCCAACTACACCCACCTAATGGCCAGCCCGGAGCTGCGTGGACCAGCAGCCCCTGCCTTCAGGGCAGCCCGGGCCCAGCTGCAGCTCACTAGCCTCAGTGCCCGCTCCTTCCCTGCCACTGCTGCTGCTGCTGGCTTGCCTGCCTCTGCTGTGTGGTGTGGAGGGCACAAGCATCACTGAGGACCAACAAGGAGAGATCTCTGCTGCCCCGTGAGCGGGGCTGGGTTGTGACCTAAGCAGTGGCCAGTGTGCTGGTGGCCTATGTGCTGCCATGTCTGGTCCATTGTGTGTTGAGCTGAGAGGAGGCAGGATTTGGGGTTGAGGTGAGTCATGGCCTCTTGCTGGCAAAGGTCTGTTGGGGGGGGCATACTCACCCCCCCCCCCCCCACTCCTTCAGCCTGGAATGTGAAGTGACTCCCCAACCCCTTTGGCTGTGGCACTTTATGGACTGGGCTGCCACGGCTTGGGCAGAGTAAGGTGCCATGAGGAGCATGGGTATGGAGGTCCTGCCAGCCAAGAAATAAAAGTTTACCTCAGAGCTGCACACACTTGTATTCCTCTCTGTAAAGAGATTTACACGTACAATTAGGACAGCTAAGGAGATCAGGGCCACTGAGATCAGAGTAGTGGAGTCCAACCTCAGCGGGCCACCAGACGGATCTGGAAGGCTGGTGGCACATTGCCCAGGCCAGTGCACTGTGGAGTAAGATTGATGTTGGCAGGACTTCCCACGGGGAGCAGGCGGAACTTCTGCAGGATGGCAGTGAGGAAGAGGAAGATCTCAGAGCGGGCCAGGCCAGCACCCAGGCACATCCGCTTTCCTGTGGATATGGGTGCAGGTGTGGGATGAGTGAGCACCTCCTGCCAGCCCCCCAGTGCCAGCCACTCGGGTCCCCTCCCTCCTGACCCAGACCTGGTGCAAAAGGCATGAAGGCGTCGTTGTTCTGGAACTCGCCCTGGGCATCCAGGAAATTGGTGGGGTTGAAATGGTCAGGGTCTTTGAATTGGGTGGGATCCCGGTGTGCAGACACAAGGAGGGGAATCACAAATGTGCCCTGCGGGCGGGAGTGGGGGGGTTACACACGATTACCGTTAACCCACAGACCGTTAACCGCACCTTGCCAAGACCTTTTCTATTCTCATGCTTGGCACCTAACCAAGGACCTTGCAGGTGCTGAGCAAGTGCTTCCACAGCTACACCCCAGCCCCTGAGATGATATTAAGAGTCCCAAGCTACTGATTCTGTAGGCCCTCACTAAACCTAATATCCAAATGGACACTTATGTTATACCCCATTCTCCCAGTGCAGAATTCCCAGGCTCCCTGGCACCTTGTGCAGGAAATGGTTCCTGAGGTGTGTATCTCTGGTAAGAGCCCGAGGCAGCCCCAGTGGTAGCACGCTGATAAAGCGCTGGATCTCATGCAGCACCGCATTGGTGTAAGGCAGGTGGGCACGGTCCTCCAGTCTGGGGGCACGGGTCCGACCTACAGTGGCATCCAGCTCCTCCTGCACCTTGGCTGTGGGGTCATTAGAAGCTGTGAGATGTGCTTTCCTAAGTCCCGCCCCAGCTACCCTCCCCTCACTCAGGCTCTGGGGAGGACCCAGTTCCCAAACCTGCCACCTCTGGGTACTTGAGCATAATGAGGAGCCCATAACGCAGAGTGGTGCTTGTGGTCTCGGTGCCACCAAAGAAAAGATTATGAGTAGTCATCACCAATGTCTCATCCTGAAAATGGCTTTCCAGGTCCTGCTGCTCCTGTGGACAGAGGGAGGCACTCTGATGTCTGCTGGTTGGTGTGATGGTGGGGTTTAGGGGAACAGGAACTTGTACCTTATCCATTTGGTCGAGGAAACAGTCAATAAAGTCACGGGGCTCCCCGGCCTGTCGTGACTGCCGGTGCCACCGAATTTGCTCAGAGATGAAGAGTCGGAGCTCTTGGAAGTTTTTGAAGATTCGGTGGTGGGGACCAGGGATCCAGTCCATGAAGGATGGGAACATATTGTATGTCTGGAGAGACAGGGTTCTTTTTTTTTGAGATTTCTCACTTGGCTAACCTGGATCTTGATATGTAGACCAGGATGGCCACAAACCTAAGAGATCTCCTGTCTCTGCCTTCCCAGTGCTGGGATCAAAAGGCGTGTGCCACCCCCCCCTCCTGAAATACTCTTTTTTTATTTGTTTGTTTTTGTTTTTCGAGACAGGGTTTCCCTGTGTAGCTTTGGCACCTTTCCTAGAATTCACTCTGTACAACAGGCTGGCCTCAAACTCCCGAGTGCTGGGAGTGCTGGGATTAAAGGCATGCGCCACAAACGCCGGGCCTGAAATAGTCTTAACAGGGCCTTGGCTAAGTCTGTGGTTTCCCAATGGGGAGATTAAATCAGGATTTTGTGGGTTATAGAACTCTGTCATTCAATCTATAATCTTGAGACTTCCATCTTAATGAGCCACTGTAGGTAGGGCTATGCCCCTGGGGCTTGGTATAAGGCTGTGCCTAAAAGGGAGAAATTGGGAGCCCATATCTCACCTCACCCCATGCAGAACTCATGATGCGGAAATTGTCACTGAAGAGGTCCAGGAGCCTCAGGAACTCCGGGTCCCCATAGTTATAGCGCTTTCCGAAGACCACAGAGCAAATGACATTGGATACAGCGTTATCCAATAGCTGCCGGGGGTCAAATGGAGCTCCTGGGGGTGAGAGCAGCTCTAAGTAATAAAACTGTGGTCCCCTAAAGGCATTGGGGCGGGTAGTAAGATCTCCAGAGGCAATCTTTACCCTCAAACCTCTGGATAAGATGGCTTGAATACCCTCACACAGAAGCTGTGGTCCCTCCTCTACCTAACTAGCTCCTTAGGATCTGAACTGCACCCAAAGCATTTTGGCGGTCCATCAGTCACACCCCACTCCCAGGCAGGTACTTCGCCTTTCCCTGACAGGCCGCACCCATGGTGGCTTGAAATTCCTTCAGCACGCACGTCGCCTCCTCCAGGATGCGATCCTCGATGGTCCTCGTACCCACGCCAAGCTCCCTCAGCACTCCAAGTGCAAAGTTGCGCAGCGTCCGCCAGCGCGGCCCATTAGAAAACACTATGCCTACAGTGAGCACCAAAACAAGAGTTGGCCACGCAGGGTACAGTCGCTCGCTACTCTAGGGACTTCTTAATTGCTTTGCTCTTTTCCCAGCCCACGTGGCCTGATCCCACCTCTGCGAGTCCCTTCCCTGACCAGCTCTTGCCCTCTAGGGCTTAGGTACTTAGGCTCCTATTGGCTGCCCTGTGAACATCTATTGAACCCCAGGCCTAAGGGTTCGTCCTCATTAGCGGCATTCTCTATTAGGCCCCGCCCATTTTGCCTGACAGGCTGGTCTAGCATTCACTTCCACCCACCCTGGGCCTCACCGTTTCCGTGTGTGAAGCGTTCGAACACAGCCATGGCCCCGCGGCCGGAGAATGCATCCGCCTGCAGCACTAATGCATCCCGCAGTGCCTTATAGCCGCACAGCACCACTGCAGGGCGCGGGCCCAGCCACACGGTGAACACTGGGCCCCAGCGGCTGGAGAGCTATGGGGAGTGGTGCTCAGCAGGACTCAGCCCAGGCTTCTGATCTCCATGGAGACCTCAGAGCCCTCATCTTCCGTCTAAGCCCCTCATTTCACAGGTCAAGGAGTTCTAACCCCCTGCTCCCTTTTCAGACACAGGAGTCTAGGCCCCAGCTCTCAGCCCCAGGGGTCTAGACCCTAGTCTCCTTCCCCAGAACTAGGGATCCAGCCACAGGCCCACCCTTCTCCCTCAGACCCAGGGGTCCAGGCCCCACCCTCCTTCCTCAGACACAAGGGTCCAGGGCCCACTCTGCTCCCTCCAGACACAGGAGTCCAGGCTTCCCATCCTCTCAGCTGTCACCTTTCAATGAACCAGGATTTCTACCCGCTCTTCTGAGCACAATAGCACCTTCACAAATCCAGAGTTCTGCTCTCTCATCCCACAGCAGGAGTTACCTCCATGAGCGCACGGTCCAAGTGTCCAGATTGCAGCTGCAGCAAGTTCCCCAGCAACGGGAGCGGCTTGGGCCCAGGGGGTAAGCCTCTCTGCAGCTGAGCTCGGCGGACCACCCAACCCCAACAAGCAAGCATCAGCATTAGAATGGGCGGCAGCAGCAGCGCTGCCACGTAGGTGACCATCCTGTCTGAGATCCTCGATGCCCGGAGTCCTTGGCAGCTGTTTAATTTGCAGGGAATTTGAAGGGGGGAGTAGCAGGGCGGAGACCGGTGTGGGAGGGGTGAGAGTCTGGGGCTTCTCTGGTCCCTAATGCCTAAACCCACATCTCCACCCTGCACCCTGTCCCCAGGGATACTTCCAACTTTCCTCACATCTCTTCTCCCCCCCAGGCGTGCTCTTTCTCCTCCCTCCCTCCCTCCCTCCCTCCCTCCCTCTCTCCGTGTGTGTGTGTGTGTGTGTGTGTGTGTGTGTGTGTGTGTGTGTGTGTGTGTGTGTGAGAGAGAGAGAGAGAGAGAGAGAGAGAGAGAGAGAGAGAGAGAGAGAGAGAGAGAGAGAGAGAGCACGCACTCCAGCCTACCATTTTCACATAGATACTCAGCCAGGTGCATTCTCCCAAGACCCCAGTACCGTAGGCCTATGTGTTCTTCTGGACCATACCTTCAAATGACAGACAGGTGTGTCTCCTGCTTCCTAATACACTCCTGACTCCTACGTCCACCACTAACATCACTGGCCTGGCATGCCTGTGCCCTGGGCCTGTGGTTCCTAGAAACTCACACTTGGGATTTTATCATTTCTGTTGCTTTTCTTTATTTTTTTGTAAATACTTTTATTTTATTTTATGTGTATGGGTGTTTTGCCTACCTATATGTCTATGCACCTTATGTGTTCCTGATGCTCAGGGAGGCCAGAGGAGGGCATCAGATCCCCTGGAACTGGAGTTACAAATGACTGTGAGCAGCTGAGTGGGTGTTGGGAATTGAACACCCACAGTTGGTTGGGTGTAGGTCCTCTGGAAGAGCAGTCAGTGGTCTCAACTACCTTGCCACTCTCCTCCCTCACTTCCCCTTTTAAAGGGTTGGGTCTCATCATGTAGTCCAGACTGGTCTCAAATCCATGATCCTCCTGCCTCGGCCTCTTAAGTGGTGGTATTAAAGGTGTGCCCCACTATGCCTGGCTCTTTGCATTGCTCCGGGAAGCCTGTATGCTGTCGATTCCTGGACTTGTCCCTCTGAGGCTTGCTGCTATTCCCGAGGCTCCTGATGCCACTGGCCTTGTAGCTTCTGGATGCCTTCTCAGTGCCTCTCTGCCCTAGACTTGGGCGGTCTCTCTCTCCAGGCTCTGGCTTTCATGCCCTGCTAAGGTCCAAGTCTGTTACTATATCACCTAGTCTCAGCCGCGCCCCCCCTCCTGCCCCCTGCAGCACCCTCGGGAGGAACCCCTATCTGAGAGCAGGCCAAGATAGCAGATGTGTCTCCTTATTATCCCCCTTGCTCTAGGGGCACAGGCTGGAGGGGCCCACTCTGGCCTGCAGCGGCCCCTGGGTGGGGCTGTCAGTTCTTGAGGACAGACTGTTCTGGAATGAGGTCCACCTTCCTGCCCCTCCCTTGCCTGTTGGATCCAGTTTTCCTGCCTGGGAGGGAGCCCAGACCTGGGGGGTAAGGTAGGGGCCCTGGAAGAGGCTGATTGATTCGTTTCTGGGAGGGTCTCAGCAGCTGTCTCCCCCAGTCTGTGTTCCTCAGCTCTCTGTACCTGTTTACCTTTCTCTGTCAGTCTCTGCCTCTGTCTTCATTCTCTCTCTCTTCTCCTGCACCCCCAGCCCCAACATGTCTCTCCCCCTCTCTGTAGGTCTCCAGATTTTTTTTTTAATCTTTCAAATTTTTATGTCAGTGAGTAACTATAGTTACGGGATGGCTGTAAGCTGCCAAGTGAATGTTGGGAATCAAATCTGGGTCCTCTATAAAACCAAGTGCTCTTAACTACTAGACCATCTCTCCAGCCCCTACCCACTCCCCCCCCCCCCTTTTTTTTTTTTTTTGGTTTTTCGAGACAGGGTTTCTCTGTGTAGCTTTGCGCCTTTTCCTGGAACTCACTTGGTAGCCCAGGCTGGCCTCGAACTCACAGAGATCCGCCTGGCTCTGCCTCCCGAGTGCTGGGATTAAAGGCGTGCGCCACCACCGCCCGGCTCCCACTCCCCTTTTTAAGACAGGGTCTTGGGTATCCCAGGATGGTCTGCAACTCCTTATGTAGTCAAGGATGACTTTGAACTTCTGATCCTTCTGCCTCCACTTCCTGAGTGCTGGGCTTACAGGCATGCGTCACCACAGCTTGTTATACAGTGCTGGGTAGTGGAGCCCAGATGTCTGTGCATGCTGGGCCAGGATTCTATCTGCTCAGCAGTATCCCCAGCCCTCCAGTCTGGACCTCATGACCCTCCAGTCAGGTCTTTGCCCCTGCGGCATCCTCATTTTGAGGGGCAACATCCTTACTCAGGGAGCAAAGCTAACTGCACAGAAGGATGAGACGTTCCTACTGCCCAGTCCCCCCCCCCCCCCCCCACCGGTCAGAATGATGGGTTCTTTATCTTAGAGTCTGGGTTTCTCTCCAACCCTTGGTCCCTCTTTTCACCGTGTTGGGCTGTACCCTGGGATGTCAGCTTTTCAAGCCCAGGATTTATTATTTTTTTAACCTTGTTTTCTACTTGAAATTATTCTAATTTCTCTTTTTAATCAAGTTTTTATTAGCATGTATTGTGCATATCAACAGGTTTCATGCTGGGCAGTGGTGGCCCTTTAATCCCAGCACTCGGGAGGCAGAGCCAGGCGGATCTCTGTGAGTTCGAGGCCAGCGTGGGCTACAGAGCGAGATCCAAGACAGGCAACAAAACTACACAGAGAAACCCTGTCTCGAAAAACCAAAAAAATCAAAACAAAAAACCAGGTTTCATTATTACATTTCCATACATACATACCTACATACATGAATATAATGCATTTTGACCACATTCCCCCACCCCTTCACCCTCTCTTGTCCGACCCTACCCCCACTGACCCCCATCTTCTTCCTGCTAGTCCTATTTTCGTGTTGTTTTTTTGGTCAACCAATGAGTTTAATTAGGATCGCTTACCGAAGCACGGACAACTCACCGGTGGCTACACCACGGAGGACGACGTCTCTTCCTCTCCCAGCAATCACTAACGGCCTGTAGATCCTCAGGGAGGGGCCGGGCCTTGTGAGCTTCTACCCCTTCAAAAGCAGGGATTTTTCTAACCAGTCAAAAAAAAATTTGTGCTAGGCTTGGTGGTGCATGCCTTTAATCCCAGCACTGAGGAGAAAGAGGCAGGTGGATCTCTGTGAGTTCAAGGCCAGCCTGGTATGAATTCCAGGACAGCCAGGGCTACACAGAGAAACCCTGTCTCAAAAAACCAAAATGAAAAAAAAATGTATGTGTTCCCATGTGCGCATGTGTGTGAGGGTGTGCATGAGCGGAAACCAGAGGTTGATGTTGGCTGTCTTCCGCAATTGCTTTCCAACTGATTTTTTGAGACATGGTCTCTCATTAAACCTCTCAGACTCAGCAGATTGCTTGATTAGCAATCTCTGGGGATTCTGCCTTCTCAGCACTGGGATTATAGGCATGTGCTACAGTTCCTGGCTTTTACGTGGCTGCTGGGGATGGAATTCATGTCCTGTTTGCACAGAGAGTTACAGACTGACCCATCTTCTCAGACCCAGTCTTGATCACTTTTGGGGGTGGGGTGTTGAGACGGTTTTTCTGTGTAGCCCTGGCTGTGCTGGAACTCACTCTGTAGACCAGGCTGGCCTTAAACTCAGAGTCACCTGCCTCTGCCTCCCCAGTGCTGGGATTAAAGGTATGCGACACCACTGCCTGGTTTATAGTCTGGACCATTTTTTTTTTTTTTTTTTTTGAGGTGGGAATCTCAGTGTGTAATGCAGCCTGGCTGTGAATTCTCCACCCTCCTTTCAAATATGGCCCACTGTGCCAGGCTGGTGTTGTCCACTTCTGCACCTTGAGTGTCTAAAACAGGGCTCAGTGCAAAGTAAGTCTCTTGTTTTCTGTGATTCTAACTCACACTCACTTCTCTGCTTCAGACCATCTCTGTCCCTCGCCTTTTTCTCTCAAGTCTCCATCTGTGTCAGTTACTTTTCTGCAAGCAGCAGACATGGCATCCGGAGCAGAAACTGAAAGCTCACGTCTTGAACTGCAGGTGGGAATCAGAGAGCACCCTGGGACTGGTGACACTTTTGGTACTCTCAAAGGCCACCTCTAGTGACATACTTACTCCAGCAGGGCCACACCTCCTAAGCTTTGTCCAGTAGCACCACCAATAGAGGAAACAAATACTCAGATGCACGAGACTGTGGGGACACCTCATCCAAACCACAACATGCCATTTTGGTCCTTCCCATAACTTAGTCCCTGTTTCAGAATGTCTCTGTTCCCTTTCTCCCTGGGCACCCATGCCTCCTTCTTCTCTGGGCCTCTCTCTGCCCCCTGGCTGCCCTTCCTCTTCAGCTCACACCCAGTGTGGCAGGGCAGCTGTGTTGGGGAGTGTTTTTTGGCAGAGTTCTGCAAGGTTGTTGCTCCTCACTAATCCCTTAGCTGAAGGGGAGCCCAACCTGGATGTTTAAGATGTTAACTGCTGAATCTTTAAATCTTTAGATGTGCTAAACCCTGAACTTTTGGTACTCTTCATAATCCTTTATAATAATCCTTAGTGTTTTCTTCCTACACCAAGGATAGGGTCTAGGGCTTCCTTCTCTCTCTCTCTCTCTCTCTCTCTCTCTCTCTCTCTCTCTCTCTCTCTCTCAGATTTACAGGGGCTAGAGATATGGCTCTCAGATTTCTGGGGGCTAGAGATATGAATCAGTGGCTAAATCAGTGACTTGCTGCTATTGCTTAGGACTCAGGTTTGGTTCCCAGCATCCACATGGTGGCTCACAACAGCTTGTAATTCCATTCCAGGGGATCTGACTTCCTCTTCTGGCCTTGGCAGGCTCCAGACATGCACATGGTGCACATAAATATATGCAGACAAAACATTCATACATATAAGATAAATCTTAAAAAATTTACTTTTATCATTTTTAAATTATGTGTGTTTGTGTGTGTGTGTGTGCACATGAGTGCAGGTGACCATGGAGTTCAAAAGAGGGTGCCAGATCCCCTGGAGTTATAAGCAGTTATGCACCACCCAACATGATGCTGGGAAACAAACTGAAGTCTTCTGAAAAAGCAGCAAGTGCTCTTCATTTTTAAGCCAACTCTCAGCCTGTGCCTTATGCATTCTAAAAAAGTGCTCACATAGGCAGATTCTAGGCAAGCACTCTACCCCCAAACTACTCCTGCAGATCTCATTGGTGGATTCTGGGCAAGCATTTTTAATACTGAGCCGTATCCCCACTCTTCCAATGACTTTTTTCATTGCTGTGACCAAATACCAAACATGTGACCAAACACAAAACAACTTAAGAAAGAAAAGCCAGAAAAGAGTGTTGGAACAGATCCCCTAGTAGAGACGGGGATACAGGAGGTTGTGAGCCACCTGATATGGGTACTGGAAACTGAACCTAGTCTTATCTCTTAACTCCAGCCCTAGACACATGTTAAAATCAGAGTATTCTATATCTTATCCCTGAAGTCTCCTGTTCATCTCAAAATGTAAAATGCAGTTCCTCTCCAAAAGTCCCTATAGTCTCCCCCCAACCCCCCACAGGATTTCTCTGTGTAGCTCTGGCTGTCCTGGAACTAGCTCTGTAGACCAGGCTGGCCTCAAACTCACAGAGATCCACCTTCCTCTGCCTCTTGAGTCCTGGGGTTAAAGGCGTGCACCACCACCACCCACCAGGTTCATATAGTCTTAACAGCTTCAAAACTGTCCAAAAGTTCACCACCCTTTTTGTTTGGAATGGGGTCTCTCCCTGACTGTCCTAGAACTCACAGAAATTTGCCTGTCTCTGCCTCCCAAGTGCTGGGATTAAAGATATGCACTGTCATGCCTGGCCAAACTCTCTTTTGAGATCAATCTTTAACTTATACACCTATAAAATAAAAACTGAAAAGCTGGAGGGGGGCGTGTGGTCTTTAGAATTTGGACACTCAGAACCCATGTAGATGCTTGGTGGATTTGGTGACCCAAGTATAATTCCAGTGCTCAGAAGGTGGAGATGGGGACCCGGGAGCAAACTGGCTAACTAGATTAGACTAACTAGACAAACTAGACCTACTAGCTCTAGGTTAAACTGAGAGAACCTGAATCAGTGAATAAAGTGGCCTGTGGTTGAAGAGAACTCCCAATGTCAAACTTGGGCCTCCACACACATATGTATCCACACACACGAAAACGGGCATACGCACATAACACACACACACACACACACACACACACACACACACACACACACACACACGCAGATGCATACCAAAAACGTTAAAAAAAAAAAAAACCCCAGCTTACATACTTTCAATATACAATGGCATATATTAAATTTCACCATTTGGGGTGGGGAAATGAAGATATTAGCAAGAGAAGGGTGGCCCAAAGCAATGCCCAAACCCACTAGGGAAACCACTGAACTCTTAAGTCTCATGTCCAGCATCTAAAGCAGTGGTTCTCAACCTGTGGGTCCTGATCCCTTTGGAGGGTCAAACGACCCTTTTGCAGGGGTCGCCTAAGACCATTGGAAAACACAGAGATTTACATTACAATTCATAACAGTAGCAAAATTACAGTTATGAAGTAACAACGAAAATAATGGTTGGGGGTCACCATAGCATGAGAAACTGTATTAAAGGGTTGTAGCATTAGGAAGCTTGTGGTGGCATCCTATGGACTTCAAGGGTTTGGTAGTCTTTACCCCCGCCCCACCCTGTTCTGCTCCCTGCTGCAGGCTGGACTCCACATCTGCAGCATCTCAGCATCCTGGAGATACCACAGTCGCTTACGATCTTCCTCTCAGCCTCATACTGTGGTCTCCTGGGGCCTATTGGCATGGACTCTGACCCTGCTATAAATTACTTGCCTTTGGTGGCTTTCTGGAACCTTGTTGCAAGCCTCCATGACCCCATAACTCATGTATTCTCGAATGTCTCTGAAATCAGGACCGTGATGGCTGATACAGCCAAGTTCTGCTGCCAGATCAAGATATTGTCTAAGTGAGGGTTCCTATTGCTGTGATAATGCTCCATAACCAAAAGCAACTTGGGGTGTAAAGAGTTTATTTCAGTTTATAATTCTCAGATCACAGTCCCTCACTGAGGCAAGTCAGGGCAGGAGCTGAAACAGAGGCCAGGGAGGAACATGGCTTACTGGCTTGCTCTCCATGCTCAGCCAGGACCACCTGCCTGGGAGCGATACCACCCACAGTAGACCGGACCCTCTCACATCAATCTTACGGAGGCAGTCCCTGAGTTAAGCGTCTTCTTTCCCAGATAATTCTAGCTCATGTCAGGTTGACAAGACACTACCCACCCTTTCCAACACTATCGTGGCCTCTGTGCCCCTGGGCTGCTGAGTCTGACAAAACATTTGTCCAGGTGGTTGCTACAAGCAGGGAACCCTTTCAATGACATTTTCAATACTCAGCCTCTCTCCTTTAAAATGAATTTGTATTTTCTCAAATTGGAGCCTTCAGAAAGTGGAGTTTTACATTCAGGACGCCGTTCATTCATCGGGTGAAGCGCATAGAATCCTCTTTAATGGATCTCATCTCTTTAACTTTGTTGCACCCTCCTTGTTGGGGACTATAACCCCCCTCATTCTTTCCCTCAGCCATTTTTCCCCCCCATATATTTTAGTTTGTCCCCTTATGGGTACGAGTAAGTGCAGTCAGCACACTACAGCGGAATATTAATGCTACCTTGGAATTCCTTCACCAAAGCAGTGTATTACTTTTTAAAAAATAGATACTTATTAATTCATTTGTTTGTTTATTTGTTTTGAGATGGGGGGTCTCACTGTGTAGACCAGGCTGGCCTTGAACTCAGAGATCTACCTGCCTCAGCCTCCTGATTGCTAAGATTAAAGGCAAGGCTACCACTTGCCTATTTTTATTTTTAATTTTATTTATGTTATTTTATTTTTGTTTTTTTGGGACAGGGATTCTTGGTGTAGCCCTGACTGTCCTGGAACTCACTATGTATACTAGGCTGGCCTTGAACTCAGAGATCCTCCTGCCTCCCGAGTGCTGGGATTAAAGGTGTGTGTCACCACTGCCCAGCCGGCTGTTCTTATTTTTATTTATAGGTATATTTGTGTGTGTGTGTGTGTGTGTGTGTGTGTGTGTGTGTGTGTGTGTGTGTATGCCATGTGTGTGAGTTGCCTGTAGGACATCAGAGCTCCTGCAGCTGGAGTCACAGAAGGTTGTCAGCTGTATGATGTGGGTGTTGGGAACCTCTGCATGATCAGTACAAACTCTTAGCCACTGAGCCATTTTTCCAGGCCAAGTCTATTACTTTTGAATTCAGTCTCAATCAAAATGCTAGGGTCTGGGTAGAATTTAGTCAGATTCTTAGATGAATGCGTCTTAGGGTTACTGTGGCCAAAAGCAACTTGGAAAGGAAAGGGTTTGTTTGTCTTACAAGTCCAGAGTCACAGTGCATTGAGGGAAGTCAAGGTAGGAACTCAAACTGAGTGGGAACCCAGGAGCCGGAGCTGATGCAGAGAACGTGGAAGAGTGCTGCTCACTGGCTTGTTCCTCATGGCTTGCTCAGCCTGCTTTCTTATAGAACCCAGGACCAGCAGCCCAGGGATGGCACCATCCATAATGGGCTGGCCCTCCTCTGTCAATCACAAATTAAAGAAATGCCCTACAGGCTTGCCTACAGCAGGCCTTATGGAGACATTTTCTCACTAAAGGTTCCCTCCTCTCAGATGACTTTAGCCTGTGTCAAGTTTACATAAAACTAGTCAGCACAGAATGCAACACAAATGACTTCTAGCCCAGTTCCCAAAAGATCCCCTATTCCCCTCTGAAAGGGAAACAGACCTTCAGAAACTTCGTTTGATAAAGAGCATCTACTGTCCAGATTGGCCTACGAGGTAAGGAAAAGCTGGACGGGAGCTGGGCCTCACCGTCTTCATTTCTCCTCTGTCTCCTTTGTTTTGCCTGAAACATGGAGATGTCACGGTCCTTCACCTTTTCTTGGCACCCTTGCCACACGGATCATCCTCCCAAAGACAGTGATTATATGTGAGGGCGAGGCTGCACCTGGGGCAGGAGTGATTGATCATCTTGTAGATGTCAGGTCCCTCCGGTCAAGCATGACAGCAAGACAGACTTCTTTAGGGCTGTCTTGCAGAGTGAGAATTGAGGCAGCAAGGAACCAGGCCACACCTTGGCCAGATTAACTGTGCTAATTGTGCCAATTTTGCCTCCCTCCCTTTTTTTTGCTCCTCTTTAAACCCAAAGCTAGTCAGTATGCCAACGAGAGATGTAGAGGACACTTGAAGTCTTTATTTGTTCCTCTTTCCAATGCAGCCACATGGAGTAAACCTCTCACTTTTCCTATTGCTTAGCTCTTTAATTGATTTATTGTAGAAGGGTGATGGAGCCTAGCTGGCTTTCTTTCTTCCTTTCTTTCTTTCTTTCTTTCTTTCTTTCTTTCTTTCTTTCTTTCTTTCTTTCTTTCTCTCTCTCTCTCTCTCTCTCTCTCTCTCTCTCTCTCTCTCTCTCTCTCTTCTTTCTTCTTTTCTTTTTTTGGTTTCGAGACAGGGTTTCTCTGTGTAGTTTTGGTGCCTGTCCTGGATCTCGCTCTATAGACCAGGCTGGCCTCAAACTCACAGAGATCCACCTGGCTCTGCTGGGATTAAAGGCGTGTGCCACCACCGCCTGGCATTCTTTTTTTCTTCTCTGAGACAGGGTCTCACTATGTAGCTCTGGCTGTCTTGAACTCACTTATGTAGACCAGGCTGGATTCAAATTCACAGAGACCCGCCTGCCTCTGACTCCCAAGTGCTGTGGTTAAAGGTGTACGCCACTATGCCAGGCTGAACCTAGCTTTTGGGGCTTGCTGGAGCCTGGTCTTTGCCATAAAAAACTTCCTAGGGCTGTGGAGATGGCTCAGTGGTGAAAAGCATTTGTTGCTCTTGTGGAGGACTCAGGTTAGGTTCCCAGCACCCATGCGGCAGCTCACAACCATCCATGACTTGTAGCTGGAGTTTTCCTGCCTGGCCCACAGTCAGGACAAATCTCTCTCACCTGCCAGTCCCACAGCCGCTCAGACCCGACCAAGTAAACACAGAGACTTATATTGGTTACAAACTGTATGGCTGTGGCAGGCTTCTTGCTAACTGTTCTTATAGCTTAAATTAATCCATTTCTTATTAATCTATACCCTGCCACGTGGCTCGTGGCTTACCGGCATCTTCACATGCTGTTTGTCATCCTGGCGGCTGGCAGTGTCTCTCTCACTCAGCCTTCCACTTCCCATCTTTATTCTCCTCCTTGTCCCTCCTACACTTCCTGCCTAGCCAATGGCCAATCAGTGTTTTATTTATTGACTAATCAGCAACACATTTGCCATACAGAACATCCCACAGCAATGACTCTAGTTTCAGAGGGTCTGATGTCTTTTTCTGACCTCCATGGGAACCAGGCACGCACGTGGTGCCCAGACACATGAAGGCAAAACACTCAGACACAAAACAAAATAACTAAATGTATATAAATAGAAGAAAAGGAAAACAACAACCCCAAACCAAGAGCTTGGCAACAGGACTTTGTGGACCCAGCCTCCACTACTGTCTGCGTTTCTCTCAGCAGTTTGGTCTCCCAAACTCCCTCCAAGAAGGCCTCGCTCTAGGCTCTTCCACATTTCTCCCACAAACTAGCTCATAAAGCACTTGAGTCCCATGTCCCAATTTGTCACAGCATCATCTTGTTCCTGTGACCAAACATCTGGGAAGAAGCCTCGAATGACAAGGAAGTACGGAGGGAAAGGCGTACAGGAACAAAACAAGCCTTTAGGTCTTAAGGAATAGCACATTCTGCCGGGCGGTGGTGGCACACGCCTTTAATCCCAGCACTTGGGAGGCAGACGCAGGCGGATCTCTGTGAGTTCGAGGCCAGCCTGGTCTATAGCGCGAGTTCCAGGACAACCAAGGCTACACAGAGAAACCCTGTCTTGAAACCCCCTACCCCCACCTCATCCCCCTAAAAGAAAAAGAAATACCACATTCCAGCTTCCTGGGGGGTGGGGGACGGTTGTTGAGCAGGTCTCCTCCCTCTGTCCTTAGTGTGCCAACGGTCTGAAGGCTCTTAGATCAGTGGTTCTCAACCTTCCTAATGCTGCGACCCTTTAACACTTTGTGTTGTGGTGACACCCCCCCACCCCCGGCCATGAAGTGCTTTTCATTGCTATGTCATAACTGTGATTTTGCTACTGTTGTAAATTGTAATGTAAATATCTCATATGCAGGATATCTGCTATGCGAGGGACCCCTGTGAAAGGGTCGTTTGATCCCCCGGGTTGAGAATTGCTGCTCTTAGATGCAGAATGTGTTTCTTTCTCAGTTTGAGGAATGCATGTGTTCACAGCCAGGAAGCCAGAGCATCCTCTCTTAGGTGGCTATAAATCTCGTTGAATTGACAGTTGTGGTTTGAATGTGAAAGTCCCTCAGAGGCTTGCTTTTTTGAATGACTGGCCTCCAGCTGTGGTGCTGGGTGGGAAGTTATAGAACCTTTGGGCAGTAGAGTTTGCTGAAGGAAGTGGGTCACAGGAGGCGGGACCTTGAGGTTTTATGGCCTGGCCCCATTTTCTGTCTATTCTTTGCTTTCTGACTGTGGATACAATGTCACCAGCTAGCCTCCCATTCTTGCTGCCATACCTTTCCAACCATGATGGAGTGTATCCCCTCAAACTGTAAGTCAGAAGAAATAGACCAGGATGGCCTTGAACTCACAGAGATCTGCCTGCCTATACCTCTCAAGTGCTGGGATTAAAGGCGTGTGCCACCACCACTCAGCAAGTTGCTTCTTAGTAACTAATACTACAGTCATGATTAGTCATCAGAGCTGGGCATTGTGGCGAGCCACAAGAATATGATAGGGAGTCCAGCTGTATATAATAAGTTATACTTTGACTGACGCAGGGTTCATCAAACGGGAAGCCATTTATCACAGAATATTTGGTGTTATACAGGTCAGCTGCTCCTTTAGCTACATTCAAAGACAGGACTAGCCCCAAACAAAGCAATGAAGGACAAGTAAGGAACAGAATAGCTACCAGACTACCTGCTAGACGCCTGAAGCCTCTGAACTAAGGTAAAATGTCCTTCCTTTTGGAGGCAACCTGGCTCCTAGATGCATAGCTTTGTTTCTTGTGCAAATGAAGCTCAGACCATCCCTTTCCTTCAGGCCTAGGGTCATGGCAGAGAGACCGACTGAGGACAAGAGGGCTTTTTGCATAACCAGGTGCAGTAAGGACTGAAGCAGAATTCCAGAGGCAGACACAGAACCACATGGCCAGAGAAAAGAGAGGAAGACAGAGAATCTGTAGATGGTAAGGCAGAATGGCTCAGGCTGAGGAGTGAGGAGCAAGTTTCTTGCAGATTGTAGGTGAATCAGATCAGGAGAGGAGAAGAGGAAGGAAAGATGGAGGATGAAGGACAGAGGACGTAGATGAGATCAAAAGCATAAGGGCTTAGCTATTACCGGGGCTGTGAGGGGACAGAAAAAGTAGGTACAGAGAGGAGCTGAGTCAGGGTGGCTCCTATACACAAATGATAAAAGGGCTGAGAAAGAAGTCAGAGAAGCATCACCCTTTACAATAGCCACAAATAATATAAAACACCTTGGGATGACACTAACTAAACAAGTGAAGGAAGTTTTTGATAAGAACTTTAAATCTCTAAAGAAAGAAATTGAAGAAGATATCAGAAAATGGAAGGATCTCCCATGCTCATGGATAGGTAGTATTAACATAGTAAAAATGACAATCTTACCAAAAGCAATCTACAGATTCAATGCAATCCCCATCAAAATCCCAACACAATTCTTCACAGACTTGAAAAGAAAAATACTCAATTTCATATGGAAAAACAAAAAATTCAGGATAGCTAAAAGAATCCTATATAATAAAGCAACCTCTGGAGACATCACCATCCCTGACCTCAAGCTCTACTATAGAGCTATAGTAATAAAAACAGCTTGGTACTGGTATAAAAACCAACATACAGACCAATGGAGTCGAATTGAAGAACCTGACATTAATCCATGCACATATGAACACCTGATTTTTGACAAAAAAGCCAAAACTATACAATGGAAAAAAGAAAGTATCTTCAACAAATGGTGCTGGCATAACTGGATGTCAATATGTAAAAGATTATAAATAGATCCATATCTGTCACCATGCACAAAACTCAAGTCCAAGTGGATCAAAGACCTCAACATAAATCCAGTTACACTAAACTTAATAGAAGAGAAAGTAGGAAGCACTCTTGAATGCATTGGCACAGGAGATCACTTCCTAAATATAACACCAGCAGCACAGACCCTGGGCACAACAATTAATAGTATATAAAGAACTCAAGGAACTAGATATCAAAATACTGAACAATCCAATTAAAAAATGGGCTACAGAGCTAAACAGAGAATTTGCAAAAGAAGAATCTCAAATGGCTGAAAGACATTTAAGGAAATGCTCAACATCCTTAATCATCAGAGAAATGCAAATCAAAATGACTCTGAGATACCACCTTACACCTGTCAGAATGGCTGTGATCAAAAACACCAATGACAGTCTATGTTGGAGAGGATGCGGAGCAAAGGGAACACTCCTCCATTGTTGGCGGGAATGCAAACTTGTACAACCACTGTGGAAATCAGTATGGCGGTTTCTCAGAAAATTGGGAATCATTCTACCTCAAGACCCAGCCATACCACTCTTGAGCATATACCCAAGGAATGCTCAATCATACCACAAAGAAACATGCTCAACTATGTTCAAAGCAGCACTATTCGTAATAGCCAGAACCTGGAAACAACCTAGATGCCTGTCAACTGAAGAATGGATTAAGAAAATGTGACACATATACACAATGGAGTACTACTCAGCAGAGAAAAACAATGGCAGCATGAAATTTGCAGGCAAATGGATGGAACTAGAAAACATCATCCTGAGTGAGGTAACCCAAACCCAGAAGGATAAACATGGTATGTACTCACTCATAAATGGATTCTAGATATAAAGCAAAGAACAATCAGACTGCAACCCACAGAACCATGGAGGCTATATATATAGCATGGGGGACCCTAGGATGACTGTGGCTTATAATAAATTTTGGTTTTACTCAATTACTGAGCAAGCCTCAATGAAACATTTCACTATTAGGATAAGAATTTATACTGTATCAAGCTGATAATAGAAAAAAAAAAGAGTCAGGGCAGAACTGAAGCTGTGTAGATAGAATTTTGTCATAGAGGAATAAAGTAAATGGATAAAAGAGCATGGTGTATGAAGATTCCTTTCCTCAGACACCCCATGCTGGATGTAGCGTCTTCCCCAGGACTCTGGGAGGAATTTTCTCAGGGCTGGAACTTGGGAAAATTCCGTTATTGCATGGAGGCACACACCTTTAATCCCAGCATTTGGGAGGCAGAGGCAGGCAGATCTCTGTGAGTTCAAGGCCAGCCTGGTCTATAGGGCACGTTCTGGAACAGTCAGGGGTACACAGTGAGACCTTGTCCCCAAAACCAAACCAAACAAATAAATAAAAATAAATATTAGCCATCACTCCTTCTGTTGTGTGAATATGTCTACCTGAAAAAGGAACAGCCCCAGGTTAAAGTTCATCGTCGTGTTTTGGAGAAGACAAAAGATGGACATAGGTCCTGGATGACTAAGACCTGACTGAGTAATATAGCCTTCTTTCTGTACCTCCTTCCCCATCTACAAAACCCTTGTGTCCCTGAGCCCCTCAAGATGGAGCTTTGAGGTGACAGCTGTAAGGATTATGTCCTTAATTATGTCACCAGCCTGCGACGGCGTCCCAGCCTAAAAAGTGGGCATCTCTCTCTGTGTTCTCTTTTTCCGCACTCTCTCCTTCCGTATTCTCCCCCACCTCCGCGTGCTCTCTCTCTCTCTCTCTCTCTCTCTCTCTCTCTCTCTCTCTCTCTCTCTCTCTCTCTCTCTCTCTCTCTCTCTCTCCTTTCTCTCCCAATAAAGCTCTAGAAAGGTAACCATGGCTCGTGACTCTTCCGTCACCGGTACATCCAGTGCTCTCCTCCAGCACTCTCCTCCGTCGGCATGGCCGCCGCCGTGCCGCCACTTAACCAACAACAGCCCCTGAAGGGTTTTAATGGAGGTGCTCGTGGATGGCCGCTGCCTGTGGCTATTGCAGCAGCGAAACAGAGCGCTGGATGCTGTGGTGGTGGAAGAATCACGAGCCATGGTTACCTTTTTAAAGTTTTATTAGGAGAAAAGAGAGAGAGAGAGAGAGAGAGAGAGAGAGAGAGAGAGAGAGAGAGAGAGAGAGAGACAGAGACAGAGAGACAGAGAGACCGCGCGGAGGGGAAGTACAGAGGGAATATGGAAAGAGAGAGAGACCCGTGGGAGGGCACGCCTGCTTTTTAGGCTGGGACGCCGTCGCAGGCTGGTGACATAATAAGGACATACTCCTTACAGCCCCCCTTCTTGATATTGTTGGCCCTTGAATAAGCTTGTCTTTCGCCAGCTTTTGTCTCCTGACTGTTGGCCTTGGTGTGGTAGGCAGTCAGATTTCTAATTCCAGAATAACAGACTTCATTAACCAAGGTCTCTCTCTGCTGTTCCTGTGACTTCTTGTCTCCATCTTTTTTAGTGCCCCCCCCCCAACAGTATTAGGCATTGAACCTGCATAAGCTAGACAAATGCTTTATTACTTAGTTACCCAGCTCCTCATTGGTAAAGTCTAGGCAAGCACTTTATCACTGAGTCACACCTGGGCCTCTCACTGGTAAATTTGAGTAAGTGCTCTTCCACTGAGGCATACCTCTAACCCTTCACTGGTGAATCTTAGGCAGTCACTGAGCCATCCTTCTAGCACCTCACTGGGGATTCTAGGCAGGGGCTCTACCACTGAGCCACACCCCCAGCCCCTCACTGGGGGATTCTAGGCAGGGGCTCTACCACTGAGCCACACCCCCAGTCCCTCACTGGGGGATTCTAGGCAGGTGCTCTACCACTGAGCCATGCCTCAGCCCCTTACTGGGGATTTTAGGCAGGGGCTCAGCACTCTTTTTACTTTTTGTTTCGAGATCAGGTCTCATTAAGTTGCGCAGTCTGGCCTTGAACTTGTCTCAGCCTCCCAAATATCTGGGCTTGTAGGCATGCAGGACACACCTGGCTTCTGAGACTGAGCCTCACTCACTATTGTTGCCCACACTGGCCTTGAAGTCAGAACCACTTGCTCCCAACCCCCAAGTGCTGAGGTTATAGTTGTGTGCCACCATGCCTCGCTCTCTTTTCAGTAGCGTCATGTGTTTCTCTTTGTCAGCTCTCCCTGGGCTTCTTCATGCCTGTTCAGGTTCTGAACTGGACCTTGTGATCCCCCTATAGGGATTAAAAAGTCAATGTTCCATGTCAAGACTATCCATAGGCCTCACCCAGGTGTCAGCCTCAGGCTCTGCAGAGCATGTCCCAACTTCTGATGGCTTTGGGGAGACTCTTTTCAAGGTAGGCCTCTCTACCTGAGTGCTGCTGGTGGCTGGGAGCCAGACTCACTGTGCCTACAGCTTGGGAGGAAAGCTGTCATCAGCAGAATGTCAAGTTGTTAGGGTCAGTACTAAGCTGTGAAGCTTCATGCCTGAAATGGTATCCCCACCCTACAGGGAGAAATTGCAGAGCAAAGGGATTGGCCTGTGTGTGTAGTGGTGATGGTGGTGGGGGGCAGTGGGGGAGAGTCTATGTTCCTACATCTCACTGCCTCCACAAATGGTACTTATCTTTACTCTTTATCTTTTGTTGTTGTTTCCAGTACTAGGAATTGAATTTAGAGCATTGCATATGCTAGGCAGTGCACTACCTCTGAGCCGTGCCCCCAGCCCTTCACTGGGGGATTCTAGGCAAGGGCTCTGCCACTGAGCCACACCCCCAGCCCCTCACTGGGGGATTTTAGGCAGGTGCTCTACCACTGAGCCATGTCCCCCAGCCCCTCACTGGAGGATTTTAGGCAGGGGCTCTACCACTGAGCCACACCCTCAGCCTCTCATTGGGAGATTCTAGGCAGGGGCTCTACTACTGATCCACACCCCTAGCCCTTCACTGGGAGATTCTAGGTAGGGTCTCTACCATTGAGCCACACCTCCAGCCCCTCATTGGGAGATTCTAGGCAGGGGCTCTACCACTGAGTCATGCCCCCAGCCCCTCATTGGGGGATTCTAGGCAGGTGCTCTACTACTGAGTGAGGACCCCAGCCCCTCACTGGGGAATTCTAGGCAAGTCCTTTACTACTGAACCACGTCATTATTCCACCACAGGTGAATTCTGGGCAAGTACTCTACCACTGTGCCATACCTCAATCCCTCATTGGTGGACTCTGGGCAAGCTCTGTACTGTTGAGGAACATTTCAAGCCTTTTTTTTTCCCCCTGGGAGATGGGGCAGGGTTTCACTAGGTAGCCTTGGTTGGTCTAGAACTCACTATATAGACCAGGCTGGCCTTGAACTCATTGCTATCTGCCTGCCTCTGCCTCTCAAGTTCTGAGATTAAAGACATGGGCTACCACACTTAGCTTCCAAGCCCTTTGACTTTTTGAGACAAGATCTCATTAAGTTGACCAGGATGACTTTTGAATTCAGTCTGTAGCCAGGCGGGATTTGATTAGTGATTCTCCTGCCCCAGTCTCTGGAGTAGCTGAGACTGTGGACCTGGATTTCCAGGTCTTTGCTCTTCTGCCTGCCTTTTTGGTTGGGGCCAGCCTGGTCTGCAGAGTGAGTTCCATCCAGGACAGCCAGGGCTACACAATGAGACCTTGTGTGGCTGGAGAATTTCTCTCCAGCTCCCGCCAAGCCCCGGCAGTCTGACAGCCCACTTATAAAGTAAACACACAGACGCTTATATTATTTAAACTGTTTGGCCTAATGGCTCAGGCTTCTAGCTATCTAGTTCTTACCTCTTAAATTAACCCATTTCTAAAAATCTATACCTTGCCACGTGGCTCGTGGCTTACCGGCATCTTTACATGTTGCTTGTCATGGCGACAGCTGGCAGTGTCTCCCTCCGCCTTCCTGTTCTCTCAATTCTCCTCTCTGTTAGTCCTGCCTATACTTCCTGCCTGGCCACTGGCCAATCAGTGCTTTATTTATTGACCAATCAGAGCAATTTAACATACAGACCATCCCACAGCAACTTTGTATGGAAAAAAAAAAACAAAAATGGGAAACAAACAACAACAACAAAACCAAACAAGCAAAAAACTTTATGTACGGCTGGCTGTCTTGCTTCCACTTATGTCTGTGTGCCTATAGAGGCCGGGAGAGGGTGTCAGATCCCCCGGAACTGGAGTGAACCGTTGTGAGTCGCCATATGAGTACTGGGACTCGAACCCCAGGTCCTTTGGAAGAGCAGCAAGTGCTCTTAACTGCTGAGGCAACTCTCCTGTTCCCGTTTTCCTTTATCTCTCTGTTTTCTTCCATGTCTGACAATGTTTTCCTCTGCCGCTCTGCATCCTCTGGTTTATTAAAAGGTGATGGTTAGAACTACGTTCTCTGTGGCCATTGCATCAGTGTTCAGAGCCCAGCTCTACTCATTTCTGACACTGTGATCTTGGGCAAACCATCTCACTTTTCTGAGTCTCAGTTTGGTCTGTGAACAGGTAATAACAACACTTCTTTGTTCCATAGGGCCAGTTAAAGGTGTCACTTAGAATCGTTTCCTTAGGAAGCACAGTGTAAGTGATTGCAATTGTTTCTCAGGCTCTCAGGTTCTCTGGCTTCAATCCCACAGGCCCCTGCTTGGTATCTCTTTTGGTAGACTTTCCCCTCTTTCTTGGTTTCTCTGCCTCTCTGTCTTTAGGCCCCCCACATCTTTCCAGCTGGTTTCCAGAAAACACTAGCATATCCAACCCCCCACCCCCACCCCCCTTGTTTGCTGTACTGGATATTGGACCAAGAGCATCATACATGTGAGCAAGATATATCCACGAGATATATCTTCAACACTAAAAACTTAACTAAGAGACAAAGTCTAGTTAAGCTGGTTTTGAACTCAATCTGTAGCTCAAACAAGTCTTTTGACTTTTCAACACGTGACTCCAGGAGGGGCTTAGGGTAGGCGGGGCTTATGATGAGCGTGTCTCCATCCCTCTCTGCATCCAGACCTTCTCTTCCTCAACATAAAGCAATGGTTTTCAACCTTCCTAATGCTGTGACCTATTAATACCGTCCCTCATGTTTTGGTGACCTCCAACCATAATTATTTTCGCTGCTACTTCATAACTGTAATTTTGCTGCTGTTATGATTCATAATGTAAATGTTTGATATGCAGATGGTCTTGGGCGACCCTTGTGAAAGGGTCGTTCGACCCCCAGATTGAGAACCACTGCCCTAAAGGGTTTTTCTCATCTATTAATTCAGTCAAGTCAGGTATAAATCTATTGTCAAGATATTTATTAGGAAATGATACGAAAAGCCTGGAAAGGAGTACATTACAGAATAGGTTCTGTGGGTATAAGATGTGCATTCCCCCTTCGTCTTGTCATTCTTTCCATGAAGACAGGCTTTAAAGACAGGAGGGATAAAGGACCGATATGTGGCAGGCCCAGGGTTTGGGGAAGGGAATGTGATAGAGACACTGATGGAGGCCCACGACAGTGAAACCAACGGGAAGAGGGACAGAGCAGTCCCTGGGCACGGACCTCAGCGAACGCGCACACACAACTGGAAAGGCCTTGGCAAATTGCCCAGCCCTGAGCTAAGCGGGGTCAGATCGATGTCCTCGGGCTCCACCAGTGGATGCAACGTGAAGTTTTGCAGAATGGAGGTGAGGTATATGAAGAGCTCCATGCGCGCCAGTGGCTCCCCCAGACACAGTCGACGTCCTGCGTGGGTGGGAGGGCCAAGAGCAGCGGTGAAATTAGAGTATGGGGCTGCACCCCCATATGCTCAGAGGAAAATATGTGGGTTTGAAGATAACGGTTGGGGATATCACCGACAAAGGCATCAAAGTTTTGGGGGAAATGAAGCCGAAGTAGCTGCCAGCTGCCAGAGTGCACTTGTCTGGGTTCAAATCCTGTGTTTGAACGTTCCCACAGCTGGGACACAGCTGGGATGCAATCCGGTATGATCTGCCTACGGGCCTAACTCTCAGCCGCTGCCCCTTTCAGAGGCAGCAGCTGGCACACAAAAGACAACAAGGTAACATTATCAAACAAAATGCCCCCTCATTTTCTCCCTGTTGAGTAAATAGGATTCCCGCCCTTCCCCGCCCCCTTCCTCCTCCTGCGCTGCCAACCAGTCAAGGTAGAGTTAAGGAAAACCAGAACCAGCCTCGCCACCTAGTGGAGAGTCTGATAATAATCATTCTTAAATTAATAGGCTTCCACCCAGGTGTTACATGAGCCAAGTTGGAAAAGGAGATCTCTGCACGCAAAGCCAAGAATGGGATGGGATTGAGAGGGCTTGGAGAGTAGAGTTAGGATTATGGTTTAAAAGAGTGACTCCATCTCTTACCAGCCGAAAATGGCATGAAGGCAGGGCTCTTCTTGAAGGCTTGATTGTCATCCAGAAAATGCTCGGGATTGAACTCCCGAGGCGTCTTGAACTGTTCGGAGTCATAGTGTACGGTGTTAAGAAGCGTGATGACATCTGTGCCCTGTGTGGGTGAGGAGGCAGAGTCAATGATGTGGACTCGCTGAGGATTGTTTTTAATTTTAATTTTATGTGCATGAGTGTTTGCCTGCATGTATATATGTGGGTGCAATGGCCGAGGAGGTCAGAAGAGAGAGGCTAGTTTCCTGGAACTGGAGCTGGTGGTTCTAAGTTACTATATGGATGCTGGGAATCCAATCTGCGTCCTCTGAGGCAGCTAGGGCTCTTAAAACTGCTAAGCCATCTCTCCATTTTGGAAGAGGGTTGTTTTGTTTCCCTCAAACTCAGGTTTCCATGCTGCAAAGATGGAGCTGATAAGGGCTTGAGAAGGAGGCCGGGATGGGGCACAGACTCCATCCAGGGTTCCCAGAGATAGATGCTAGAAGATATTGCTGAGGTCTGAGAAATGGGAGGGGGCCACCCTTGGCCCTGAGCTTTGGAGAAGCAGATGTAGGATTTCTGAGGGAGGAGTCCTCCAACAATGGTATTTTGGCACCAGGAGATGTTCAGATGAAGTCCCAGACCCTTGTAACTCTTTAGAGGGGTCCAAGAGAGGGGCTTGAGATAGGGGAGGGATATGGCACTCCAGTACCTTCTGGTATGAGATGGAGTTCTGGGAAAGGACTCTGTTTTTTAAGAATCTAAGTTGGCTAAGCCTTGGTGGTGGCCTATGCTTGTAATTCCAGCATACAGGAGGTAGAGGTAAGAGGATCAGGAGTTCAAGTCTATCCTTAGTCACATAGAGAGTTTGAGGCCAACCTGGGCTACTAGAGACTTTTGCCTCAAAATGTGAAAAACAGAGCTGGACAGATGGCTCAGGCGTTAACGGCATGGGCTGCTCTTGAAGAAGACCTGGGTTTGATTCCCAGTACCCACATGGTGGTGGCCAACCATAATGTAACTCCAGCTCCAGAGAACACAACTTCCTCTTCTGGCCTCCTGGGTCACTGCATACGTATGGTGCACAGACAAACTTTCAGGTAAAGCATCTACCCATACACATAAAAATTAAAATTAAAAATTGGAAAAAAATGTTAAAAAACATTTCAGAAGCAAGCAACTTCCCACCTCTGCAGCTTCGCACTCTGGGAGCTGATTGCTAAGGTCAAGGGTACCCTTTAGCCAATTATGAGCCTGAGATACCTCTTCCTAGGTTACCCCACGTCGTTTCAGGGACCCGGCACACCTTGGGTATCATGAAGCCGCGGAAAGGCGTGTCCCGAATGACGCGGTGCGGCAGGTTCATGGGGATGACATCTGCGAAGCGTTGTACTTCGTGGATCACTGCGTCTGTGTAAGGCATGTTCACGCGGTCCTCCAGCGACGGCATCCGCGAGCGCCCTACCACACGGTCAATCTCTTCCTGCACGCGGGCTGGAGGTGGTAGGGGAAGGTAGTGGATGATGGTGTCTGAGGAATGGCTGGGACCAGAACAGGTTTGTGCGAGTGCCCAGGAAAGGCTAGTCTGGGTTTCAAAGCGTTCTTTTTTGAGAGAGGGCAAATGATGGTTGCTGCAAGGGTTTCTGGGTGTGGGTCTGTATAGGTGGGCATCAGGGCTACTTAGATCTCAGGATCCTCATTTGATTTCTAAAAGGGCTTTGAGGCTCATGGACCCAGTGGGTGGGCTGTGAGGGAAGGCTAGAGATCTCCCACCAAGCCACAGAGACACCCAGGAGGTGGAGCCTGGGGAGGGAGGGGGTCACATGTTGTGCTAGAGGTCATGTTGTACAGGAGAGGTCGGTGTCCTCAGCATGCCTTGTGGCTGGGGCTCAGGGCTGGGGTTTTGAGAGGACAGAGGGAGCAGGACTCTGAGGCCTGACAGTCACGTGTGTTGTGGGCAGGGCCCAAACTACACAGGAATGATTTGGAAGAGGATCAACACGCAGGGTGTGTGGAGCCTGAGGGCTATGTAGCTGGGGTCAGCCTCTCAGTGGGTTTGTCTATTATGAGAGAGTGCATTAGTAGAGGGCTCTAGTAGACCCTCTGGACGGGGAGAAGGGGAGAAGGGACAGAGTGTAGAGTGGCCCTTTGCTGCCCGTGTACCTTGCACTTTGGGGTACTTCATGAGAATAAGGAAGGCATGGCGCATCGTGGTGCCCACGGTCTCCGTGCCACCGAACAGCAGGTTGTGTGTGGTCATCAACAGGGTATCCATTTGGAAGTGGCTCAGTGGGTCTTTCTTCTCCTGTGGGGGTCGAAGAGCGGGGCTGTGAGTCAGGGCCTGGGGGAATCCTACACTTTGGAGCCCGTGTGACTCGCTACTGCCACCAGGGGCCAGTTCAGTCCCTCTCTTCAGCAGAGGAGTGTGAAGGGAGAGATAAAAAGTGGAGAGGCCCTTGGTGAACAACTTGGCAAACCACAACAGCTTAATGATTTGTTAATTGGAGGTGGCTCTGGGCAGCAGTCCAGCAGGGCCAGGTGCCACAGCTTCTCTTCCGGGAACAAGTGCCCAGCTCTGCCCAAGCTGAGATCCCTGCAGATTTGAGGCCCCGGATAGCAGAAGGGGTTCAAACCATCTCAGAGGGAAGATTTTTTTTTTTCATCTCGAGGCTACCTGCGCCATCTTTGTGAGGAAGCAATCGATGAAGTCCCGGGGAGAGTTGGGATCCAGGGAGTCCTGGTGTTCCCGGACACTGCGGGCGATGAGCTCTTTCATGCCTCCAAAGTTCCGGAACATGCGTCTGTGCGGCCCAGGCAGCCAGTCCAGGAGACTCGGGAAGATGTTGTACATCTGGGGACCAGAGTTGGAGGGGCTTCGTGAAGCAAGTTACTCAGCAGGGTGTGTGGTTGGGGACTCATGGCTGAGTAAGGTAAGCGGATCAAATAGGCTCTGACCAGGTCTTGGCAGGGGTAGCCGAGTTCTGCAAGGGTGGAAAGAGTGTGTGTGTGTGTGTGTGTGTGTGTGTGTGTGTGTGTGTGTGTGTGTGTGTATGGCTGGACTGAGCAACTGGGGGTGGGATTATAAAGTAAGAGTGGGGTCAGGTCAGGCCAGTTACATCTCTTCTCTGTTGGTTTTACTTCTTTTTTCTGAGACATGGTCTGGCTTTTCAGCCCTCCCTGGTGGGGTTCTCCCTATTTAGTCCAGGTTGACCTGGAACTCTGGCAATCCTCCAGTCTCAGTCTCTTTAGAGCTGAGATTATAGGCATGTTTCACCTCACCAGCCCCTACAGCCTTCGTTCTCCATGGTTGGACCCTGTGGACACCCCCTACTTGCGTCTGGTTGACCTCAGAGTACTGACCTCACCCCAGGGGCTGCTCATTATCTGGAAGTTGTCGTTAATAAATCGGATAATGGTGAGCAGACGCTCATCATCATAGTCGAAGCGGCTTCCAAAGATGACGGAACAGATAATGTTGGACACTGACCGGCTCAGGATAAAGACAGGGTCGAAGGGCTTGCCTGTGGATAGGGGGAATGGGTCAGTGTCCAGCTTTGGCAATACAATATTTGCAATAGCCAGGCTAATTATCTGTCACAATTACCATTTACTCAGCGTTCACTGACCCATGACACCGTGTCTTGCCTTCCAGAATGCTCACATGTGGCCACTCAGCGTGTAATATGACAACACTCCCAAAGTATTTGGCAATGTCACCCACAACACAGAACTCACTATATCCTGCAGAACAAGAATACTTATAACACAAGGCTGGGCTGTTCTTGGACACATTACACCACCCACAACACAGCACACACATCACTAGGTATCACTACAAACACTCGCTCACTCAACCACCAACAAAGTACAGCCAGTGAGTCTACCAGGGCAGCAGTAACCCCAGGTGAAAGGCTGAGGCAGGAGGATGGCTACATATTTAAGTTCAGCTTGGGTTATATGCTCAAAATTATCTCGGGACTGGAGAGTTGGCCCAGACAGACTACAGGTTGTTAGCAACTGCCTATAACTGCCTTCAGGGTGTCTGACACTTTCTTCTGGCCTCTGTGGGCACCCCCCACCCCCAACACACACAGTTGGCACACATTCACACAAATACATGCACACATAAATAAACCCTAAACTAAAAAGAAAATAGACATTTGGTTATAGTGATTGACATCTGCAGTTTCAGCTCTTGGGAGGTGGAGGCAGGAATCAGGAGTTCCAGGTCATCCTCAGCTGCCTAGTGAGTTTGAGGCCACCCTGGGCCTTGTCCCCACGAAAGAAACAAAACAAAACACCCCAAACCAACCAGACAAACACAACGTATGCCAACACAGTTGGCCCACAAACATCCCAAGACACAGTCACAATGTACTGCCTCATGTTGTCAGCACACAGCGCCATTCTCCTGCCTCACAGCATACAACAGTAACTCATGGCAGCTCACTGGATAGTGCAGAACACACTGTGATATCATAAGACATTCAACTAGGCCATAGAAGAGGTGACACATAGTAAGTCAACACTGGAGCTCAGCAGACTACATAGCGCAGTCCCACACACAATGCCTGAGGACAGCCTCACCCCAGTATAGAGCACAAACATACAGTCTAGTCTCTAATCAGCTAACAGCCAAACAGACTACGTACGGGAGACAATAAAAGCAACAAGGTCCGATGGTGCAGGCCTATAACCCCAGCGCTTGGGAAAGCTGAGGCAGGAGGTTCATTATGAGTTCCAGGCCCTTAGGAGTTTCTGTTTTGAAAACAAATAAACCAACAGAACCCACATTTCAACACAACGTCTAAGACAGAAGAGCACAGTCTGGAAAGTAGGATCTGAAGTGGACTCTTAGTCTTTTTGTTTTTCCTGAACCTCAGTTCTGATCTGTAAAATGGGCTTGGTGACAGTCCCCTCCTCATGGAGCTGTTATGAAGAGTCATATGTAACTAGGAAATCCATAGCTGTTGTGGTAGGTTGAATAATGGACACCATGGGTGTTCATATCCCCACCCCCACAATCTTACTTTAGTTGTGCTATTACTAAGAATTTTGTAATGGGGGGCTGGGGAAATGGCTCAGTGGTTAGGAATATGTATCGCTCTTACAGAGGATATGAGTTCAGTTTCTAGTACCTATGTTGGGCAGCTCACGATGATCTCTTCTTGACTCCAGTGGGATCCAATGCCCCTGGCCTCTTCAGGCAGCTGCACTCACATACACATACCTCCCCGAGACACATAACAACATAAAAATTTCAAAAATTAATTTTGTAATAGGAAAATTATTGTGAATTACCTGGGTGGACCTCAGTAAGGTCCTTATAAAGAAGAGTTAAGTGGGTCTAAAACAAAATGTGTAGCTAGGTGGTGGTGGCACATGCCTTTAATCCCAGCACTCAGGAAGCAGAGGCAGGTGGATCTCTGAGTTCGAGGCCAGCCTAGTCTACAGAGCGAGTTCCAAGACAGTCAGGGCTACAAACAGAAAACTTGTCTTGAAAAATAAAAAGTGTGTTGATTGGGAAAAGGAGGACAAGGAAGAAGAGGAAGAAGAAAGAGATGAGAGGAAAAGAGGAGAGAGAGAGAGAGAGAGAGAGAGAGAGAGAGAGAGAGAGAACATCCTACTGACCCACTGCTTACTTCAGAACTATAGAACCATATAAGAGAGTGAATCTGGCTGAGTATGGTATCTCACACCTGTAATCCAAGCCCATGGGAGACTGAGGCAGGAGAACTTCTTGTGAGTCTGAGGCCAGCCTGGGTTACGGAGTGGCAGCCTAGTTAAAACAAACAAAAAACAAACACAGGATTTGTGTTTTATTAAGCTACTGCATTTGTGACAATTTAAAAAGAATTAAAGTTTTATGTATTTGTTTGTGTGTGATGCAGATGGAGGCCAGAGGACATGCTCTCTTCTTCTGCTAGGTGGGTTTTCGGGATGGAACCCATGCTGTCAAGCTTGGCAGTGAGTGCCTTTGTCTGTTGAGCTATCTCACTGGCCCCATTGTGGTAATGTGTCAGAGCATTAAGAGACCAATAGAAGCAGCTATGATTTCACTTACATCACACGCAATCCCTTCAGCATCATGGGTGATAGATTCATTACTAATTATTATTTTTTCCAAAGCCTATAAGATTTGGAGAGCAGGGGGAAAGGTTGCTATTTTAGTATTCTGCATTTTAGTTTCTTCTTTAAAATGGGGCAGAGAAGGAGACTTCATCGACTTACATAGTTTTTTTTTTTTCCTCCCTCAGGACCTTGCCGTGCAGTGAAGACTGGCTTTGACTTCACAATTTTCTTGTCTCAGCCTTCTGAGTGTTAACGAATTTGCAAAGAGATGGCCATACCCAAGGATCTTGGAGCCACAGGCAATTGTGATTTTGTTTGAACTTTGTAGTGTTGAGATGGAACTGAGGTCTTGTGCACACTAGGCAAGTACTTCACCCCTGTGCCAAGTCCCCAGCCCCTCACTGGGGGATCCTAGGCAGGGCTCTACCACTGAGCCACACCCCCAGCCCTTCACTGGGGGTCTCTGGACAGGGGCTCTACCACTGAGCGACACCCCCAGCCCCTCACTGGGGGATTCTAGGCAGGGCCTCTACCACTGAGTCACACCCCCAGACCCTCACTGGGGAATTCTAAGCAGGGGCTCTACCACTGAGCCACACCCCCAGACCCTCACTGGGGGATTCTAGGCAGGGGCTCTACCACTGAGCCACACCCCCAGCCCCTCACTGGGGGATTCTAGGCAGGGGCTCTACCACTGAGCCACACCCCCAGCCCTTCACTGGGGGATTCTAGGCAGGGGCTCTACCTGAGCCACACCCCCAGCCCCTCACTGGGGGATTCTAGGCAGGGGCTCTACCACTGAGCCACACCTCCAGTTCTGTAGTGATTGTGTTGTTTTTTTCTTTTTAAAAAAGATTTCTTTCTTTTATATAGTAATATAACTAATAAATAGAGGAGTGAACCACATGAAATAAAGATGAAATGCCCAAAGATGGATTGTTCTGGTGGGATGCTTAAAAAAGATATAAAGTAGCTGGCATATATGAATGTATGCTAGAGGTTTTTTCAGAGTCTAGGGTGAATTTGTATTTATGGGTTTTATTTTGAAATTAAAACTGAAGTAATTATAAACCCCATGAAAAATAAAATGGTCAAAAACAAAAAATTTTTTTTTTAAGTTTTAGTTATGTGTATGTTTGTGTATATCTTTCTATGTGCATGTGTACATGTGTGTGGATACCCATGGAGGCCAGAGAGGCTGTTGGACCCTCTGGAGCTGGAAGTTGTGAACTATCATGTGGGTGCCGGGAACTGAACTCAAATCCTCTGCAAGAGCAGCTCGTGCTCTTGGCCATTGGACCATCTCTCCAGCCCACTTCCCCCAACTCCCTGCCATTTGTCATTTTTTTGAGACAAAGTCTCATGTAACCTAGGCTGGTTTCAAACTCACTGCTTAGCCAAGGATGATCTTGAACTACTGGTCCTCCTGCCTCCACCTCCTAAATTCTGGGCTTACAGGTGTGCACTACCACAGGTTTAGCTGTGGTGATTTTCCCCCAACATTTTAAAATAGATTTATTTATTTTGTGTGTGAATGTTTTGCCTGAGTGTATGTATATGCACCATATACATATTTGATGCCCATGGAAGTCAGAAGAAGGCATTGCATTCCCTGGAATGGGAGTTATAGATGGTGGTGAACCACCATGTAGGTGCTGAGAATTGAACCCGGGTCCTTTGCAAGAACAACTGGTCCTAACAGTTGGGCCACCTCTCCAGCTCTGTGGTGAGTGTTTGAGAATGGCATCATCATTACCCA
Source organism: Peromyscus californicus insignis (assembly GCF_007827085.1). NCBI lineage: Eukaryota > Metazoa > Chordata > Mammalia > Rodentia > Cricetidae > Peromyscus > Peromyscus californicus. Next base: position 173,723,843 of record NW_026294562.1, on the reverse strand, counting down.
CTAGAAATAAACAAGCTGGGTTCTGAACACTACAGATAACACTACAGAGCTGTGATCATAAGGCAAGCCTCAGAGACTCCCATGCCCATTAATCTCGGGAGGGATAGTGCCCACTATGGGCAGAGTGAGAGGCCTCCAAGACTTTGTGTTCACACCCAGGCCCTGGAGCCCATAGAGTAGGATGGATGTGATTCCAGGGTGTGTTCTGACCTTCCGTTTTCCGTAGCACCTCCAGCAGGAAGCTGCCCTCTTCCAGGATCCGCTCCTCGATGCTCCTTTTTCCCATCCCAAAGTTCCGCAGGATTTGGACTGAGAACCTTCTGAGGACCTTCCAGCGTTCTCCATTGGAGAAGGCGATGCCTGGGAAGAAGAAGGAAAATTCCAAACTCAACTGCCAACCAACCCATCCTGAACCACAGCCACCAACCCGAGTTATCTTTTCCTCATGGCTTGCGGGGAAGAGGATTCAGTTTAGAATCTCATTTCCCCTGATTCTTCCAGCAAACCCGTCCCGACCCTCATGTCTGGGTCAGGTGCCTCCTTTGGGTTCTGCAGGACTCTGGACTTTCATCACCTGATCACTGTGCCTCCATATTCCCCTGTAAAGACCAGGTCACTTTGGGCTATCAGAAAGGCAGTGTGAAGACCTGTGTTTCGTGCCACTGTGACCTTGGTATTGTCGCCAGACCTTGCTGATGATTGCTTATTGATTACTGAGTGCACAAATAAGAGATAAGCAAGGAAAATAAACACCAGGACACTGGGAACTCACCCCAGAACAAGCCTGATCTCTCAGCTTTGCACAACCCTTTGCAGAAGCCAATCCTCTCCCCTGCTTTTTGAATTTTGGTACTAGGATTGATTGAACTGAGGGCAACATAGACGTCAGGAAGGTACTCTGTCACTGAGCCACCATCTCAAACGCTCCTTTTACTTGTGCTCTTGACAGTGTCCTCTTAGGTAGCCCTGGCTGGCCTGGAACTCATCATGTAGACCAGGCTGGCCTTGAACTTTCGAAGACTCCTGTGCTTCTGCTCACCCAGTGCTGGGATTACAAGTGTGTGCTACCATGCTTTGCTCTCTTTTTTACTTTTATTATTAATATTTGTTACATTTATTTGTGTGTGTGTGTGTGTGTGTGTGTGTGTGTGTGTGTGTGTGTGTGTATGAGTGTGGGTATACATGTGCCATGGAGGTCAGAGAATAACTTTGCAGGCATCAGTTTTCTTTTTCTTTTCCTTTTTTTTTTTTTTTTTTTTTTTTTTTTGGTTTTTCGAGACAGGGTTTCTCTGTGTAGCTTTGCGCCTTTCCTGGAACTCACTTGGTAGCCCAGGCTGGCCTCGAACTCACAGAGATCCGCCTGGCTCTGCCTCCCGAGTGCTGGGATTAAAGGCGTGCGCCACCACCGCCCGGCTTCTTTTCCTTTTTAAAAATTTTTTTTTTTTTTTTTTTCGAGACAGGGTTTCTCTGTGTAGCCCTGGCTGTCCTAGAACTCACTTTGTAAACCAGGCTGGCCTTGAACTCACAGAGTCTGCCTCTGCCTTCCTAGTGCTGGGATTAAAGGTGTGTACCACCACTGCTCAGTTCAGTTTTCTCTTCCTACCATGTGGGTTTCAGGGATTGAACTCAAGTAGTCAGGCTTGGCAGCAAGCACCCTTCCCATCTCACTGGCCTCATACTTTATTATTATTATTATTATTATTATTATTATTATTATTATTATTATTATTGATATCAGTGGTCTTCCTCAGTCACCCTCCTCAGCTGTTTATTGAGGCAGTGCCTCTCATTTGAGCCCAGAGTCTGCCAACCCAGTTAGTCTAGCTATCCAGCTCTGAGGATCCTTTGTCTCTGCCTCTCATGTGCTGGGATTACAGACAGCAGCCATGCCCACTTGGCATTACGTGAGTGCTGGGGATCCGAACTCTCAACCTCAAGCTTCTGCAGCAAGTGCTTTATCCTCACAGTCAGCTCCCCAGCCCTAGACCACTTTCACTCCCTCTTGACCTGACTAGTCATCTTCATCGTTTAGGTATCTGTCAGGAGGAACTCTGGGGCAGGAATTCCTCCTTGGCTGGGTCAGGCACTTCCTTTTGGTTCCTGCAGCTTCCCAACTCAGTTCTGACCATGCTGGGATGTCACAGACTCATGATGGCCTGTGTTTCTCATTGAACTAGGAATCATGGGATAAAGTCTCGGATTTCTTTAAAGAAAAATGCAGATTCTTTTTGACACAGTCAAGAATTAGCTGTTGAAGAAGATGAGGGAGGAGGACCAGAGTAAAGGAGGTGACTTGATGGGTAAGGTGCTTGCCACACAAGCACGGGGCCCTGAGTTTGCTGGATGTGACCCTGCACCCATGTTTGCTGGATGTGATCATGACTGTATTCCCAGTGCAGGGGCATGGAGACAGGTGGAGACAGACCCTGTCTCAAACAGCATGCACACAAACATCCCCTCCTCCAAATGAGATGGGATTTGAAATGGGGAACATGGAGTTAGACCTGATAGGGATTGGGGTTGAGTTGAGGTAGACAGGCTGGGACAAAGGTCAGTACTTGGCTTCTTGACTGAGTGGAAATTTGATGCTCTGGTTGAGACAGAGTAAAGATTGGGGTGAGCATGGGGTTGGACCAAAGAGACATGGAGGTTGATATGGCTGTTCAGTTCAAGGTGGGAGTGGGAGTTGAAGCAGGGTAGATCCCACTCTCCCCTCAGGATCGCTTGTCTGCCTCCTTCATGAGGTCATTAGTGAGATCTGCAGCTCTGAATGCCATCGAGATGACAGTCTCTCACCCTTGTTCCCTTCCTAGATATGCAAGAGACTAGAGGATGGAGCAGGCTTACCATTGCCCTTGGTGAAGTTGAAAAAGACAGGGTATGAGCCACGGCCACTGAACTCCTCCCCTTTGTCCACAAGAGCCTCCTTCACAGTTTGGTATCCGCTGAGGACCACGACTCGCCTGGGCCCCAGGTACACTGTGTACACGGACCCATACTTCTTACTTAGCTGGAGGTAGAAGAGAGAGTTTACTGGGGCTTGGTGGTCATGGGACCCCTTTCCCTCCCCATTGCCCTTTACCAAAGGCAAATCCCCTGCACCTTGGTCAGTGAGGTCAGCAAGTCCTGGGAGCGCAGCTGCAGCAGGTTTCCCAGGATGGGGAGAGGTTTGGGTCCTGGAGGCAGCTGGCCCTTGCCCCATGAGGTGAAGGTCAGGGATAGAGAGATGACGGCCAGGAGGAGAAGCAAGATGGCTGTGCTCACACCATCCATATTGAAGGCAGCTGCAGTGCCTGCGGGCAAAGGGAGATGGAGAGCGTGGAATCCCTCTATTCACATTCTTCTGGAATGTTCCTCCTCTGGGTCCAGGCAATGGGGGTAGTGGAGAGAAGGAGATGCAGAGTGAGGTCAGAGGCTAAGAGGGAGAGGAGGAGGGAAGAAAAAGGGAGAGGGTGTGCGAGGACACAGATGGATCGCCAAAATGTAAACATGAGAAAGGAATTTGGAGACAGGTGGAGACAGAGGAATACACAGACAATGAAATGGGAAACAGTGGAATGCACGTCTTATCAGTTTGTGTAGCTGTATTATCTATCTATCCAACTACCAATATATCATCTATTATCTATCATCTATTAATAATCTATCATCTGACCTCTCTCTGTCTGTCTGTCTGTCTATCTATCTGTTATCTGTCTTTCTGAAACCATCTATCAAAGCACTGACTCTCACAAAGAAAAATAACAAAAGATAGACACACAGATGGGTACAGACAAATGAAGACCTGGAGATAAAGGCTGGCAGATCAGAAAGAGAGAGAGAGAGAGAGAGAGAGAGAGAGAGAGAGAGAGAGAGAGAGAGAAAGCCAGAGAAGGAAGAGACAGATACACACACTTTTTTTTTTTATTTTATTTTTTGCTAGTCTATGAAGACAGGCTCTCACTCTAGCCTATGCCGGCTTCTGATCCATGCCAATCCTCCAGCCCCAGCCTCTGAGTGCTGGGCTTACAGGCATGTGCCGCTATACCTAGTTCAGAGATGCATACCAAGAAACAGAGACAGGCCAAACATTGCTGCGTGTCTGCAATCTGGCACTGGGGAGGCAAAAGCAGGAAGAAGGTTTGAGGCAAAAGCAGGAAGGTTTGAGGCTAGCCTTAGCTAATATAGTGGGTTTTCAGTCAGTCAAGGGCTGGGCATGAAAACCCTGTCTCAAAAGCAAAAACGGAAACAAAACAACCCCTTCAAATAAAAACAGTAATAACCCCCCCAAACAAACTAGCTCAAATCAGCCCAGACAACAACAACAAAAACAAACGAGAAAAACTGCAACCACCCAGAGATAGATACCGTAAAATAAAGGCTCCTAAAAGACATATATTAAAACCACACACATGATATTGCTGTTTGTCAAGTTAAGAAGAAGAAAAAACGGGAAATAAAATGGAGGGGTGGGCAGGAGAAAGAGTGAGAGCCCTGGTCCTAACAGGGATTGAAGGAGGACAGACGGCACAGTAGACACAAGCTGAGACAGACAGGAAAGTCCCAGAAGAGATCCTCAGAGCTACCCCTCTTGGGAGCTATCCCTTACCTGTGTCCCAGTCTTCTGTAAGATTGTTCCGAGCGCTTGTGTGTGCTGGAGTGTGTGCGTGGGGGGCGGGGGGGCATCTGCTCTTAAGTTTCCATGCCCCTCCTCTGCCCTGCCCCCTTTCCTGGTTCTTCCAGTGAGCTTAATCCCCTCCTACCATCCCATCGTACCTTTCCTGTAGACCCTGGGCTCTCAGCCAGCTGGCATGGTGGGGTGAGTGGGGACCACACCTCGAGAACCCTCTGTCACTTGACTGGGGCCTCCTGGCCCTAAGGCTGACCTTAAATCTCCCCCATGTGTCCAGTGCCTGCTCTTTGCCTTGGAATAGGGCAAAAGCTTCTCAACTCTGGGCCTGGTTCTTGACGAGGAGGTGGGGTTATGGGGTGTTGGCCAAGAAAATAATGGGCCAGGGAGGCAGTGTTGTGGATCTAGTACTGGACTGAGTCCTATTTTGGGGCTTTTCTGGTCTCTGTTTCTAGGTTCAAGTCCAGTTTTGCCATCCCAGCCAAGAGACCTTGCGTAAGGCCCGTTCCCTTCGGTAGAGCCCTCATTTCACTGGACTCTTCCTGTGACCCTCCATATCTTGTGGTTGGTCTCTGAAATTCTCTGTGAATTTCATTCTGTTTCTCTCAGTCTCATAATACATGTATTAAATCCTAAAAGACATGTATTAAAATGACACACACAATATTGCTGTTTGTCAAGTTAAAAAACGAAAAAGAAACAGAGAATAAAAAGAAGGAAAGATGGGTACGTTAAGGCCAAGGGTCTGGGAAGCCCCTTGGAAGTGTACCCAACTTTGCTGTCCTTCTTGGGTGGGTGGTGGTGGGAGAGGAGGCACTTGGAGGCCCCCTTTCTCTTTAAGGTTTATTTTTAAATTTTAATTATGTGTATGGATATGCATGTGAGTACATTGCCCACAGAAGTCAGAAGAGGGCGTTGGATCCCCTGGAGCTGGAATTATAGCTGCCAGATATGAGTGCTGGAACCAAACTGGATCCCCTGTAAAAGTGGGACAGGCTCTTAACCACCGAACCATCTCTCTAGCCTGTCTCTTTTTTTGAGACAGGGTCTCACGTACCCCAGAATGTCTTAGAACTCGCTAGGTAGCCAAGGGTGACCTTGAACTCTGAATTCTTTAGCTCCCACCTCTGGACTGATGGTACTACAGGCATGTACATTCACATCCGTTTTTTTTTTTTTTTTTTTTGGATGCTGAGGATGGAACCCAGGGCATGATGCATGTCAGACACTCTACCAACGGAGCCAGGCCCCCAGCCCTGCCTTTCTTTCTTTCTTTCTCTCTGTGTTTCTCCCATCCTTACCCCCCAGCAGGTTCTTCTAGGTTGCAGCCTCTTCTCATCACCCTCCATCTCTGTGGCTCATGCTTCTGTGACTGTGAATATAGTTGGCTGAGGCTGGAGGAGAGTGAGGGAGAAAGGGAGGGCCACAGAAAAAGAACTCAGATCATGCTTTCCCTCCCTGGCTTATATGAGGTCTCCCTTCTGCTCTCCTGAGTCCCCCTCTGCGACCCATGTCTGTTCTTGGCACTCATCTTGGAAACTGGTCCAGGTTTCTCAACTTCTGTCCAGGTCAGAAGAGCTGTTAAAGCCAAAGCTGGGGCAGGGCAAGAGAGAGATTCACTGAGGGCAAGGGTCTGGGAAGCCCTTGGAAGTGCGCACAACTTTACTGTCCTCCTGGGAGGTGGGAGAGGAGGCAATTCAACACCTCAGGTCTCAGGCACGTGATGAGATGGAGGTGGGGCAGATGGTTTTGTTAGAACCCTGGAAAGGCTGGTTAGGGCAGGTCCTGGGAGAGGGGTGAAAACTTCCTTGTGGGATTACAGGTCTTCTGTTTCCCATGGCATCAGCCCCTACTTCTGAGGGGAGGGTGTAGTGCTGAATCCACTCCAGTCCCTTGGCTCTGAAACCGGTTTGAGAGGCATCTCCTGTGATGGCCTCACTGGGGGGTTTTTAAGGACTTTGTGTTCTTCTTGTGTTATGACTTTCCAGCCTGTTCCAAATGGAACTTGGACTCAAGGAGGGATGTACTTTAGACACTGAATTTGGCACTGTTGATGTTTTGGGGCTACTAATTTATGTGGAAGTCCATGCCATGTGTGCTAAGACTCTAGGTTTCCAGAACTGAGAGGACACTTTCTCTTTAGGCTTGTTCCAGAAAAAGTATGCAAATTTACAGTCTGCTCTACTGCTCTGCCCAGTCAGGAGAGTCAGTTTGCAGTGAAATATGGTCCAGGTGGTCCTGGACTAGTCCTTTTACCTTTGAAGCTTCAATTACATAACTGAGAGAGGTAAGAGAAGATTGTCCAAGTCAGCTGGGAGGTGGTGGTGCGCGCTTTTGAATCCCAGCACTCGGGAGGCAGAGGCAGATGGATCTTTGAGTTTGAGGCCAGCCTGGTCTACAGAGCCAAACAGAGAAACCATGTTTTGAAAAACAAACAAACAAACAAACAAACAAACAAACAAAAATAAAGATTGCCCAATTCAGAGGGCATAGATCCTAGGAAAAGCTCTGAACCACATAAGACAAGAAGATGTACAATTCCTACCCCCAATACTACAGTCACCTTGAAGGGAGAGGGGCTTCCTGGAGGAGGTGACTCTCAAAGCATGCTGGAGACTCAGTTCCTTCAGTGAAGTGGGGATACTGTCCCCCTGTGTGTGCCGTAGTTTCTCCTTCAACATAATTGGCATCCCCTTTGGAAGATGGAAGAGCCAGGAGGGAAGTGCAACTCGTATTCACCAAAAAAAAAAAAAAAAAAAAAAAAGAAAGAAAGAAAAGATTCCAGGTTCCTAGCTGCAGAAGTCATTTCTCCATCCATCTGGTTGTAAAGGCATCAAGTGGCCCTGGAGGTTCTTGGTTTGTGTTTGTTCTAAAATATTCTTTTTAGATTTATTTTATTTTATATGTATGAGTGTTTTGCCTTTTTGCATATCTGTGTACCACATGCATGGCTGGTGCCTGAGGAAGTCAGAAGGGAGTGTTGGATCCCCTGGAACTAGAGTTATGGAAGGTTGTCAGCCACCATGTGCGTGCTAGAAATTAAACTAAATCTACAAAAGCAAACTCCACAGCCCTAGGTATATTCTTTTTCTCTTTAAAGATTTATTTATTTATTTATTTTGTGTATATGAGTGTTCTATCTGCATGCATGCCTTTATGCCAGCAGAGGTCATCAGATCTCACTAGAGATAGTTGTGAACCACCATGTGGGTGCTGGGAATTGAACTTAGGCCCTCTGGAAGAGCAGCCAGTGCTCTTAACTGCTGAGCTATCTCTCCAGCCCCTTTTTTTCTATTCTTGATACTGGAGCTCAAACTCAAGACCTCGTGTATGCTAGACAAGAACTCTACTGAAAAGAGTGCTGCCACTGAGCACTCTCTCTGGGAGATTCTAGGCAGGGGCTCTACCACTGAGCCACACCCCAGCCCCTCACTGGGGGATTCTAGGCAGGGGTTCTACCACTGAGCCACACCCCCAGCACCTCACTGGGAGATTCTAGGCAGGGGCTCTACCACTGAACCACACCCCCAGCCCCTCACTAGGGGATTCTAGGCATGAGCTCTACCACTGAGCCACACCCCCAGCCCCTCACTGGGGGATTCTAGGCATGAGCTCTACCACTGAGCCACACCCCAGCCCCTCACTGGGGGATTCTAGGCAGGGGTTCTACCACTGAGTCACACCTCAGCCCCTCACTGGGGGATTCTAGGCAGGGGCTCTACCACTGAGTCACACCTCAGCCCCTCACTGGGGGATTCTAGGCAGGTACTCCACCACTGAGCCACACCCAGTCCCTCACTGGGGGATTCTAGGCAGGTACTCCACCACTGAGCCATACCCAGCCCCTTACTGGGGGATTCTAGGCAGGTACTCCACCACTGAGCCACACCCAGCCCCTCACTGGGGGATTCTAGGCAGGTACTCCACCACTGAGCCACACCCAGCCCCTCACTGGGGGAGTCTAGGCAGGTGCTCTATCACTGAGCTACGTACCCAGCCCATCACTGGTGGATTAGACTTATTCTTGTTTTTTTCCTAAGACTTTGAGGTGCATCATTAGGCTATTTATTTAAGAGCTCATGAATATTTATTTATTTGAAATAGGGTCTCACAGTGTAGCCCCCTGGCTAGCCTTGAACAGATCTCACAGAGATCTGTATCTTTCTGCCTCCTATGTGCTGGGATTGAAGGTGCGCACCACTTTGCCTGGTGATTTGGCCTTAACAATATTTGTTTTATTTTTTTTTTAATTTTGAGTGTGTGTGTGTGTGTGTGTGTGTGTGTGTACATGAACTCTAGTGCCTGCAGAGGCCACAGGCATCAGATTTCCTGGAGCTGAGTTACAGGTGGTTAGGAGCTTCTTGATGTGGCCACCAAACTTGGGTCCTCTGCAACAGTTTTTTTTTTTCTAATTTAAAGTTTTTTCATACACCATATTTTGATCATGTTTGTTTACCCTCCCCAGATTCTTCTCTGATTCTCCTCACCCCTCTGCCCACACAACTTTACACTCTTTCTTAAAAAAAAAAAAAAAAACAGAAACAACCACAGAAGAGTGAGAAACAACCCCACCTCTCGACAAAACCCATAAAATTAAAGATCAAAACAAACAGGCAAAAGACCAATGAGACAAAATTATAACAGAAAACTCAAAAGCAAAACAACCTCCCTCCCCCAAGCAGAACAAAACAGAAACGCCGCAAAAATACAGCTGAGTTCCTTTCGTGTCAGGCAGCAATGAGTTCCTTTGGCCTGGATTTCTTTCTTTATCAGTTATGACAGAGAGCTTTGCTAAGGATCGTAGTCTGGATTGGTAGTTGTCTTTCAAAACTTGAAATGCGCCCTTCTTAAGCTCTCCTAGAGTTTGAAGTTTGAGCTGAATCATCAGCTGTTATTCTGATGGGATTTTATTTGTATAGACTTGGCTTTGTACCTCTCTTCTGCTCTGTTTTCTTTCTTCCTTTCTCTCTTTCTTTCTCTCTGTCTCTGTCTCTGTCTCTCTTTCTCTCTCTCTGTCCATCCACCCTTCCTTCCTTCCTTCCTTCCTTCCTTCCTTTTTTCCTTCCTTCCTTCCTTTTCTTCTTCTTCTTCTTCTTCTTCTTCTTCTTCTTCTTCTTCTTCTTCTTCTTCTTCTTCTTCTTCTTCTTCTTCTTCCTCCTCCTCCTCCTCCTCCTCCTCCTCTTCTTCTTTTTCTCCTTCTTCTTTTTTTTCTTCTTCTGTTTTCTTTTTCTTTTTTTTTCTGAGACAGGGTCTCTCTGTGTAGCCCTGGCTGTCCTGGATCTCACTCTGTAGACCAGGCTGTCCTCGAACTCCCAGAGATCTGCCTGCCTCTGCTGGGATTAAAGGTGTGCACCACCATGCCTGGCCTCTTCCTGCTGCTCAATGCACATGTTCATTGTTCTGTGTACTTAGTGGTTTAGTTGTAACATGATGAGGGGCAATTCTCTCTTCCTTGTCTGGCTTGGCATCTGTTTCCTTAATTTTGGGAATTTTCTGCCATGATTTGTTTCATTTTTATGCTTTTAGAATGAAATTCTTCTATTTCTTAGATTTGTTCTTTTCATAGTGTCTCAAATATTTTGCAAAGCCCTCATACCTTCTTATTATTTTAATTTTATTCTTTTTTTTTTTTTTGACAGGGTTTCTCTGTGTTGTTTTGGTGCCTGTCCTGGATCTCGCTCTGCAGACCAGGCTAGCCTCGAACTCACAGAGATCTGCCTGGCTCTGCCTCCTGAGTGCTGGGATTAAAGGTGTATGCCACCACTGCCCAGCTTAATTTTATTCTTGTTGGAACATTCTAACTCCTTCCTTGTCCTCAATCTCAGATCTTCTGTCTTCTCTTTGATCCATCTGTTGGTGGGATTTTCTATGGAGCATTTGTTCAACTTGCTGTGTTTTTTATTTCCAGTATTTCAGTTTGGATTTTCATCAAGTTTTTGAACTCTTGATTGAATTCCTCTTTTATAGCTTTTATTGACTTTTTTACTTCATCCAGCTGCTTGTGTCCTTTGGAATTCATTCTGAAGTTTATTTTCTTTCTTTTAAAAATATTTTTGAGCATATTTGTAATAATTATTTTTGAATTCTTTGCCTGAGATTCCATCTAAATCATTCTCACTGGAGGCCATTACTGTGGTATTGACAACTTTTGGAGGATTTATATTGCCTTTTTTTTCCTTCATGTTATTTATGTTTTTGTGTTGGGACTTGACTATCTGGAGTTAGGTCATTGGCTGAAATTATTAATTTTTAAATACTGATTTATTAAAAGCCACCACTATTATTTTACAGACAGTATTTGCACTATTCAGGAGGGACTTGGTTAGGGACTGGCGGCTCAGTGGTTAAGAATGTGTACTGCTCTTGCAGAGGACCCGAGTCCAGTCCCCAGTACCATGTTATCTGGCTCACAACTGCCCATAACCCCAGCTTCAGGGGATTCAGCCATCACCTCTGGACTCTGAGGCCACCTGAACTCACATGTGTGTGCATGTGTGCCTGCACATACACATACAATTTAAACAAATGTCAAAAAAATAAGAGGGACCAGGCTGTAGGGGCTGCGGTGTTATTTTCCTTACCTAGAATGATTGTTGGCGCCCCAGGCATGACCCCCAGTGTTAACTTGCTGTTAGAACAATATCAGAAAAATCAATGACTACCAAAGGCCGAGAACATAGTGATACCCAGGAACAAACAATAAAATTGAATGACTTTTTTTTTTGCATGCCAAGCATTTTATGATGTAAAGGGTTGCTGATAGTAGTGTGTACACTACTAACATTTGAGTTGCTTTAATTATGAGTGGAAAGACAATAACAACAACAAAAAAGAATAAAAGGGAGATGTGGGGAGATGGTTTTGCTCTTCCAGAGGATCTGGGTTCAATTCCCAGCATTCATAATTTGGCTCACAACCATCTGTGACTCTAGGTCCAGGGAATCTGTTGCCCTCTTCTGACCTCCAAGGCCACCAAATACACATAGCACACAGCCATATATATTGGTAAAACACTCAGGCATATAAAAAAATAGTTCAAAGAGAAAGAAAAAGCTCCATCAACAATTTAAAATACCAAACCCAAACCAAACCCCAAAACAAGCAGATGAATAAACACACAAACAAAAGCCCTTATTGTAATGGTTCTCAACCTGTGGGCCATGACCGCTCTGGGGGGGTCAAATGACCCTTTCATAGGGTCATATATCAGATATCCTGCATATCAGATATTTACATTATGATTCATAACAGCAGCAAAATTACAGTTCTGAAGTAGCAATGAAATAATTCCTCACCACAACATGAGGAACTGTATTAAAGAGTCTCAGCCTTAGGGAGGTTGAGAACCACTGCCTTATTGTAAGGCTACAGATTATTATTGGGGTGACAGAGAAAAGGTGGATGAGGTAGAGATATGTGCAGAAGGAGCTGAAGGGGCAAAGGAGAGGGTGGTGAGGCAGTCTTGGCTGAAGGTTGACTGAAAAGGGAGGAGGAGTGAAGAAATACACGCAAACAATGTCTGTCGTTCAGCTCTCAGGAGGCTTCGGTACAGATATCCTATAAACTTGACCACCCGATATTCTTGGTCAGAGGAAAATGGGACAGGAAAGAGTAAGAAAGAGAGAGAGAAAGGGATAGGAGAACGCATCAGAGAGTGAGAGCAGTCTAGTCTGTTCTTTGATTTGTTTAGTGGTAGAGTTCTACTGTCCTGATTCAGCTCTGAGTTTCCCAAGGAAGTGCACAGAGGAGTCCAGGGCTGTATGCATGCTGGATGCAAGTGTTGCACTGCTTAGCTGGCCTCTCTGCACTTGGTGGGATCATTAGCTGTGTTTGGGTCTCCAGATGGCTCTATTGATGTCATGCAGAATGTGTAAGTCCTTCAAAGAGCCAGCCCCACAATTATAAGTGAAATGGAACATGGTTTGAGGGCCTGAACACTGAAACAGCCACAACAGGGGGAGTCCTGTGGAACTAAAGTCTACAGGCTTCAGACATACTGATAGCTATCATGAAGAGAATCCAGGCCCTCTGGAAAACTGAACATTGTGTGTGCATCCCAAAGAAGCTGAAGTTAGTCAATATCTCCATCATTTGAAAAACCAACTGGAAGCCTGCCATAGTGGCTCATGCCTGTAAGCCCAGTGCTCAAGAGGCTACGAAGCAAGATCCTGTCTCAAAAGCAATCCATCCATCCATCATCCATCCATCCATCCATCCATCCATCCATCCATCCCACAGACAACAGCTTAACTAAAGCTAGTGGACCACTTAGAAGACGACTCCTGGAGTTCTACAATGAAGCCGTGTTTTCCAGGACGGTGTCTTCCATGGCAAGCGCTGGTAGTAGCCTTTTAAGGATTACTCATTCTGGTTCTTGGTCTGTGCACCTGTATTTATTGTAGGTGATGGTTTTGTTTGCAATGTTTCATAAAGCCAGGGAAAAGGAGTTTGCAGGTGACCCCACCTTTCCCCTACTCAGGAGGGAGAGGTAGGTATGTGAGATTGTGAAAGCCAGACAGGGAAGCGGGCAGCAGAGACCTCTAGTTCACAACTTCTTGTCTGCTTTCCTTGCTTCCTTGCTTCCTTCCTTCATGTCTCCTCTTCCTACTCTTCCTTTTGTGATGGAACTCAGGGCTTCCTACATGCTAAGCACATACATGCTCTACCATCGAGCTACATTCCCAGCACTTCATCTTGATTTCTTTCTACATACAAGTCACGGAGTGTCTTGACCATTCTGTGACCTCCCAATCTAGTGTTTGTTCCAACAGGCCTGAGCCCATGCTGGAGCCTTGAAAGCTTGGCATTGATAAAGGGATCTAGGTTGTCCAAAACACTGAAAGAATCTGACCTGGCCCTGAGCCAAACTCCTTAAGCCTTTATATAAACCTCATGATTGCCTCTCTCTGCCTCCCTCCCTGCAGACACACCTAGGCCCCTTTTTTATTTTTTTTGCCTTCTTTGTACATGGCAAGAAGCTACAAGGCAATCAGTAAATAAGTCCCTTAATATCTGCTTTGAATGCATCTCCCTGGCAGTTAATACTTCTCTGGCATGTCAATGGGACCGAGTTTGGGAAGATTGAGGCCTTCTTTTGTGGGAATTCCCACAGTACTGATTTTGTGGCAACTCCATCCACTAGGTATGAGGGAACAAAGCATAATGCAACACAGTTCTTCAGAGGGTTGATAACTTACTAGACCTGTGTGAGGATAACAGGCTTTCTCTTTCTCTCTGTATTTATTGATTGATTTTGTGTGTTTGCGTGTGTGTGGATGTGTGAGTGTGTGTGTGTGTGTGTGTGTGTGTGTGTGTGTGTGTGTGTGTGTGTGGTGTTGGGTACTGAAACCAGGTCTTGTGCATACTAGACAAGTGCTCTATCACTGAGCCATACTCCCAGCCCCTCACAGGGGGATTCTAGGCAGGGGTTCTACCACTGAGCCACACCCCCAGCCCCTCACTGGGGGATTCTAGGCAGGAGCTCTACCACTGAGCCACACCCCCAGCCCCTCACTGGGGGATTCTAGGCAGGGGCTCTACTACTGAGCCACATCCCCAGCCCCTCACTGGGGGATTCTAGGCAGGGGCTCTACCACTGAGCCACACCCCCAGCCCCTCACTGGGGGATTCTAGGCAAATACTCTATGACTGAGCCAAGCTTTCCATCTTCTTTCTGATGGGTTCTCGGCAAGTGTTCTACTACTGAACTGTAGCCCTTTCTCTGAGCCCTTTAACCCATAACACTCTTTAACTGCTGTTTCATTCTCTGAGCTTCCTCCTGCTTTATTATCTTTGCCTTCTTACAGTAAACACTTTTTTAAAAAGATTTATATATTTATTATGTATGCAGTATTCTGCCTGCATGTATGTCTCCAGACCAGAAGAGGGCACCAGATCTCATTACAGATGACTGTGAGCCACCATGTGATTGCTGGGAATTGAACTCAGGACCTCTGGAAGAGCCATCAGTGCTCTTAACCTCCGAGCCATCTCTCCAGCCCTATAGTAAACATTTTTAAAGGATATATAAAAGTGAGGAAAAATATGACAAACATCCATGATTACATCACCTGAATTTTTAACATATCACCAGTCTAGTTTTATCTTTTCCCTAATATACTTCTCCCCTATCTTTTAGCTAGACTATCACACATTTCTTTATCTATTTAGAGATGAAGTCTTGCTATGTTGCCCAACTCCAGTGATCTTCCTTCCTCAGCATCAGGACCACAGATACTTGCTACTACACTTGGCTTAATCTGAGCATACCTGTAGTTACAGAACCCTGGAGCAGGCAGGGAGACCATGAGTTTGAGGCTGGGCTGGGCTTCACAGTAAGACACTATATATGTATATATGTGTGTATGTATATATGTATGTATGTATGTATGTATATGCATATATAAAGAATTTCAGTATTTATTCTTGAAAATTACTAATAGAGTGAATTTTGCTTTTCTTTATATATACAGAGGGACATGAAAGCCATGAATATTAGTTTGATTTAGTCAATCCATTGAAAGACCCTAGCCCTTCAGGCTTACACCCCCAAGCCTCAGGAAGAGAGAAACTTCAAGCACCAGGAAATGAGAAACTAAAAATCTAGTTCCAACGGCCATCTAACTCAGCCACTACTCAATCACCCCTGTAACAATGTAACAATGTAAAAAGATTTCTGTTAAGAGATGTGCTCAGCTGTGACTGGGATAGTTGCAGGTGTTCCAGGAAGGACCACTGTGACCTTTGTAAACTCGACTCCTGCCCTGATACCCACCTTGAGGTTTCAGGAAAAATGTGTGCACTGACATAACTGTACCCCCTCTGTGATCACTCTGTGACCAGACCATGATCTTGTGAAACAAAATTGTATGGGAATTGTAATCTTATGGCTTTTGTGGGTTTTTCCTTTAAAAGCCCTCATGGGGCTGCAGTAAGATGCGGCTCTTGCTCTTGGGAGCAGAGAAGCCCTTCTGTACAGAAGCCAATAAATTCCTCATGCTGTTGCATCAACTGGACTGGAGTCTGGGTTCTTGGGGCGCCCACTTAAGACCCTAAACTTTGGGGTTCAACACCATGAGGTGCATAATCTTTAAAAGCATCATTTTATACATGATAAATATACAGAATATTTGTCAACAAAAATAATAATAAAAGAAAAAAATCATGGGCTCAAGAGATGAACTAGTGGGTAACCCTGACTTTCTGAGTTTGATCTCTCAGAACTATATAGAAGGAGACAATCAACTCTCACAAATTGTCCTCTGCTTCCCACAACTGTGCTGTGTTGTGTGCACATTTGCACACATGCATACACACACATATGCGTGCATGCGTGCGTGCGTGCGTGCGTGTACACGCACATACACACACGCACACGCGGAGCAGCTGAGGTTATCTGCACAAGATCAAGCTAGACAAAATTCCAGCAGGGATGAGGGAGGAGCCCCTGAGGCTCCCTATTGGAGGAGTTATTGGCCACTGATTGTTGAAGGAGGAAGAGTCACTCTTTAGGGATGTGGCCACTGGTAGGTTGCTCATGTCTCAGTGGATGGCCACATATCCATGCCACTGAAGTCTAAAGCTGACAACCAAAAGGACAAGGAGTGGGTTTGTTATGAAACTTTCATACATGTATGTAAGGTACCTTGATCATGTCCCCATTACCAACACCCTTCCTCCCTTCCTTTCCTGCTGATCTCTTTCTTTCCTCTTTCCTAATAGACAGCGTTATTTACAACACCTAATTCATGGGCTCAACCTAAGTGCCTGTGGTGGTTTGAATGAGAACGTTCCCCACAGACTTATATGTATTTGAAGGTTTGGTCACCAGTTGATGGGGCTGTTTGGGGATGTTTAGGAGGTGTGGTCTTACTGAAGGAAGTATGTCACTGAGGGGTGGCCTTTGAGAGTTTCAAGACTGGTCTTGCTTCCAGTTAACCTCTCTCTGCTTTGTGCTTGAAGCTGAAGACCTGAGCTCTGAGTTTGCCCCTCCAGCTGGCCTGTGGCCATGCCTGCCAACTCCCCACCATGATGGATTCTTACCCCTCTGGAACCTAAGGCCAGATAAACTCTTTCTTCTATAAGTTGCCTTGGCCATGTTGTTTCATCCCAGTAGCAGTAAGTAACTAATACAGTGCCCTGCAACGGATGAAAAACTGTGGGTTTAAATGTTCTTTAATGATTCCTTTTTATTGTTTATGTGCATTGGTGTTTTGCCTGCATGTGTGTCTCTGTGAGGGTGTTGGGGTCCCCTGGAACTGGAGTTACTGACAGTTGTGAGCTCTGGGTTCTGAGAATTGAACCAGGGTCCTCCTGGAAGAGCAGCCAGTGCACTTACCCCCTGAGCCATCCCTCTAGTCCCAAGAAACTGTGGTTTTAAGCCAGATGTAGACAATCAGCAACGCCATCACTTAAAAGGGTGAGGCAAGAGGATTAAATGGCTGAGCTACTTCAAAACATCTGGTCAAAGACATCATGCAAGTCAGTCACTTCTGTGTTCTTTGGCCTGTATCTCTGTCTGAGAAAACTTTACAAACAAACAAAAAACCTGATGCCTTTATTACAAAGTAACACTAAACAGAAAAGTTAGTAATATTATCTAAATTCCAGGCCATTGTTTCAATTTCCATAATTGTCTGAAAAAGTTCTACGTCTTCTGCAGCAAACCATGCCATCTGTCCTCACTACCTCCATGGTTTTCCTTCCTGTTCTCTCTTGAATCTGCTTTCAAAGAAAGTGATGCTTTCTCCTGCATATCCACTCAAGCTGCTCTCTTTTGGGTTATCACTGGCTTCCAAAGTGATAAATCTGAAGACGAGTTTGGTGGCTCAGGCCTATAATCTCAGCTACTTGGAGGCTGAGGCAGGAGGATGAGAAGTTCAAGTCCTGCCTAGGCTACAGAGGGGGTTCAAGGCCAGCATGAGCAATTTAGTGAGACTCTGACTCAAAGAGTAAATAGAAGGCTGGGAATCTAAGTGGTAGAACCCCTGCCTAGAATCCCCCAGTGAGGGGCTGGGGTGTGGCTCAGTGGTAGAGCCTCTGCCTAGAATCCCCCAGTGAGGGGCTGGGGGTGTGGCTCAGTGGTAGAGCCCCTGCCTAGAATCCATGTAGAATGCTTGCCAAACATATGCAAATCCCAAAGTTAAATCTCCATTAAAAACAAGGCTGCCCATTCTCAGGTTGCTGACCTGGTCTTTAAGCAGCATTTGAATTAATTCATCTTCCTTGTTTGTAAAAGAAAAAAAGTGAAATAGATCTTTAATTTTTTTTCCTTCTTGTTTTGAGACAGGCTCTCAATATTTTGTGGTTCCAGCTATCCTCAACCTCCTGCCTCTGTCACCTGAGTGCTGGTATCACTGGTGTTACCATGCCTGGCTAAATAGCTTTTAATTATGGTAAAATACAGAAAGCATAAAATTTGCTACTGTATTCATTTAAAAAATATAATATTAAAAAATTCCAGCCAGGTGTGGTGGTGCACACCTTTAATCCTAGGGCTTGGGAGGCAGAGGCAGGCGGATCTCTGAGCTTGAGGCCAGCCTGGTCTACAGAGTGAGTTCCAGGACAACCAGGACTATTACACAGAGAAACCCTATCTCGAAAAACCACACACACACACACACACACACACACACACACACACACACACACACACATTCTTCGAGAACTTTATACGATGTATTTTGATCATACTCATCCTTATTCTTCCCCCTAACTCCTCACTCATCCACCCCCAACCTTGTGTTCTCTTTTTGTTGTTATTTTTTGTTTTTGTTTTAAAACAACCTATTGACTCCGTCTTATGCTGCTCAAACACTCAAGGGTATTGGGTCATCTACTGGAGTGTGGCTAATCTACTAGGGGCCACACCCGCAAAGAAAACTGGCTCTCCACCCACCCAGACACCATCAACTGCCCATTACTCCTCGCCTAGAGGTGGGGGCTCAGGAACTTCTTCCATGCTTGAGTATTGACTGATTTGATCTTGTACCAGCAACCACAGTCCTGTCATATCCAGATGACTCCTGTAACCTTTATTTTTCCAGACAGGGTTTCTTTTCTTTCTTTCTTTTTTTTTAAAATATTTTTATTTTATAATTAATTTAATTTTACACATCAGCCACGGATTCCCCTGTCCTCTCTCCTCCCACCCCCAGTCCCCCCTCCCAATCCATCCCCATTCCCACCTCCAAGGCAAGGTCTCCTCCCCTGGGGAGTCAGGCCGGATGAGGCAGGTCCAGTCCCCTCCTCCTTATACCATGGCTGAGCTAAGTGTCTCAGCAGAGACACTAGGTTCCAAAAAGCCAGCTCATGCACCAAGGACAGGTCCCGGTTCCACTGCCTGGGGTCCTCCTAAACAGTTCAAGCTAATCAACTGTCGAGACAGGGTTTCTCCGTGTAGTTTTGGTGCCTGTCCTGGATGTTGCTCTGTAGCCCAGGCTGGCCTCGAACTCACAGAGATCCTCCTGGCTCTGCCTCCCGAGTGCTGGGATTAAAGGCGTGCGCCACCACCGCCCGGCTTTTAAAGATTTCTTTATTTTTATTTTATGTGTCTGGGTGTTTTGTCTGCATGTATCTTTGTGCACTGTGTGCATGCAGTGCCCACAGAGGCCAGAAGAAGGAGTCGGATCCCCTGGAACTGGAGTTACGTCCATTGTGAGCCACCATGTGGGTGCTGGGAATTGAACCTGGGTCCTCTTAAGTGCTCTTAAAGGCTGAGCCATCTCCCCAGCCCCTCCTCCAGTCTTTTTGTCCCCTTTTCCTCAAAGGTCGTCTGGCCTGGGGTGGCGGCGGCAGTGGGTCGTAAGAGAAGTCCTATTTGTGGTAGAGCGCATTTGGACACTTACTCTCCTGCACCTTGACCAGTTTCGAGTTTTCTTGTCATCCGTCCCCTCGACCATTTCTCACTGCTCAGTTCGGTGCTGTGTAAGCAATTACCAAACTCTTTTCATCTTGCCAAACCGACATCTGACACTAGTTAAATACGGCTTTCCGTTTCTCCCTCCCTTCAGCCCTGGAAAAATCATTCTGCATTCTGTCTTTATGAATTTCACTGCTCTAACAAGTGGAATTATATATTATTTGTCTCTTTTGGAGGTTATTTCATGTCCGTAAGTGTCTGTATGTGTCTGAGGCGTTCAGAAGAGAGTGTTGGGTCCCCTAGGACTGGAGTTACAGATGTGAGCCACCACATGGATGCCGGGAATGAGCCTGACTCCTCTTTGAGAGCAGTAAATCTCTTAACTGTTGAGCCATCTCTCCAATCCCTGCCTTTTAATTTTTGGACAGTGTTTAGGGTCTTAAGTGGGCGCCCCAAGAACCGAGACTCCAGTCCAGTTGATGTAACAGCAGGAGGATTTTATTGACTTCTGTACAGACGGGCAAGCTCGGCTCCTAAGAGCAAGAGCCGCATCTTACTGCAGCCCCATGAGGGCTTTTAAAGGAAAAACCCACAAAAGCCATAAGATTACAATTCCCATACAACTTTGTTTCACAAGATCATGGTCTGGTCACAGAGTGATCACAGAGGGGGTACAGTTATGTCAGTGCACACATTTTTCCTGAAACCTCAAGGTGGGTATCAGGGCAGGAGTCGAGTTTACAAAGGTCACAGTGGTCCTTCCTGGAACACCTGCAACTATCCCAGTCACAGTTGAGCACATCTCTTAACAGAAATCTTTTTACATTGTTACATTGTTACAGGGGTGATTGAGTCAGGTGGCCGTTGGAACTAGATTTTTAGTTTCTCATTTCCTGGTGCTTGAAGTTTCTCTCTTCCTGAGGCTTGGGGGTGTAAGCCTGAAGGGCTAGGGTCTTTCAGACAGGGCCTCATGTAGCCGAGGTTGGCCTTGCCTTCCTGATCCTCCTGCCCTCACATCCCGTATGTGCTGCCAAGCCTGGTTGTAAATTTCATAGATACTTTTTATGTTAGGCCAAGAACATTCCTTTCTACTTTTAGTTTTGGAATTAAAAATATTTATTTTTATTTTATGTGCATGGATATTTTTCCCCTGTATAGGGCTGAGCATCGCTTTCATGCAGTGTCCAAAAAGACCAGAAGAGGGCGTAAAATCCTCCGGAACTAGAGTTCTGATGGCTGTGAGCTGCCACGTGGATGCCTGGAACTGAATTCAAGTCCTCTCCGAAAGCAACAAGTATTCTTAACCACTGAGCCATCTCTCCCAGTCCCCAGTTGAGAATTTTTATAAGGAGTGGAAGATGGATTTTTTTTTTTTTTTTTTTTTTTTTAGACAGGGTTTCTCTGTGTAGCCTTGGCTGTCCTGGAACTCACTCTGTAGACCGGGCTGGCTTCAAACTCTGAGATCTACCTGCCTCTGCCTCCTGAGTGCCACCACCGCCCAGCCTCTCCCTTCCCTTTTATACCACTTTATTAGACTTGGGTTCTTTTTTTTCTATCTAGCCCCTCAATCAGCCTGGAAATAATCTAGTTATTTCTTTTTAGCAGTTGTCTTTAACACTGCAAACATTTTATTAGAGCATGATGTTTGCATTTTCCCAAGTATCAGGCTAGCAGCTTGGTTCTGCGTCTCGAGAGCAAACCAAGAAGGTCTTGGGGTGAGGCCCTCAGTTCGTCTGTGACTTGGCTCAGAGGGAGGCAGCAGCCTGGTTCACTGGCATCCACGCTGCTCTCACGCTCAAAGGTGAGTTCACGGAGAAGTCATGGAGAGTTAAGGAGAAGAGGATTAATTGCTCCCCTCCCCACCCCCGGTCCCCGTTCCCATTCCCCACCTCCTTAAAGTAGCTGGGGTAACATTTGGGCTTGGCTTGTTTGCAGAAACCTTGGCTAATGTCAACAATGCGAACAGCAGGTGCTCTGTAGGGCTGGGGGGGGGGGGGCTTGCTTTGGTGGCTGGTGCTGAGCCAGAAGTAGGTCCCTGTCATCTGCTACCTCCTGGCTTCTAAGGCAAGAAAGAGGAAGCAAAGAGAGAAGAATCTGAGGAATCTGATGATGGCATGGACTTTGTTCTCTGTGATTAAATGAAATAGCGCAGAGCTATTAGGCTAGGCACTGTGGTTAATCCCAGTGGATGTAGGAGGCACAGGCAAGTGGATCCAGGTTCCAGGCTACCATGAACTATTCTTTAGAGAATATTGATTTGTTTTTTATTTGTTTATATGTGTTTGTGCATGTATCTCTGTGTGTGCATGTGCATGCATAGAGGCCAGAAGAGGGCGTCAGACCCCTGGAGCTGAAGTTATGGGCAGTTGTGAGCTGCCTGACTTGGGTGCTGAGAACCGAACTTCAGTCCTCTGCCAGAGCAGCAAGTGCTCTTCATCACTGAGTCATCTCTGTGGCCCTGACCTCTGTCTCTGAAAGGTTTTCAGAACAGTGCTTGACCTGTGGAGAGCACCCCACACATACCACTGTTCCTGTCTCTGCAGCCACGGGCGGTTCCAAAGCTGTCGTCCGTGTGGGCTTATGTTTGGCTTTTACTGAAAAGTAGGAAGCCATGCTCATCATCATTCCCATGATTACATGAGGAGTCAAGCAGAACCCCAACAAAAATCTACACCCCATCTCTCCTGGGCCCTAGGAATGCTGGAGACTTTGGTTGAGAGTGGAGTTTGGCTCTGTTGCTAAATGAGAATGAGTAATACTGGTTTGGACAAGTAAGATCCGGGGAGTGGAAGGGCAAGCTCTCTGTTGTTCCCTGGCACTGTTTACAGCCACGCCTGCTTTCTCTGTTAGCTTTTGGACTATAAGGATTAGCCTTTCTTCTCTCTCTCCATCACCTCTACCCAGGAGGCAGCCTGCCAACCACGAACCTTCCCATGCCAAACAAAACAAATTTCAAACAAGCTGGCTCCACCATCCCCTCCCTCACAAGCTGTGGCTGCAAATGTTTACCATGATGGGTGGGGAGAAACTTCAGCTTCTTTGGCCAGACACGCTTCCACGGAGCGGTCATAGCGCTGCCTGTAAACACAAGCGCACAGTAATCTCAGCTTCTAAAGTTTGAGGTGTCCCTGATTTTAACAGCAGGGCCGTCTGAGATGTTCAGATGCTTTTATTTAGTTATTCTTCTTTTACAAAAGTTTATTATTTCATAATGGCGCGCGCACACATGCACACACACACACATACACAACTTTGATCACATCTTCTCTATTCCTTTTCTTTGCATCGATCCTCTTCTTCCTCCAAACTACTTCCCTCCTACTTTAATGTCTTTGTGAGTGTGAGTGTGTGTGAGTGTGAGTGTGTGTGAGTGTGTGTTGTGTGAATGAGTGTGTGTGTGCATTGAGTATGTGACCCGCTGCATTTAATTAGGATTTCTTATTTGAGTGTGGGTGGGGAGCTATTTACTTGAGTATGGACAGTTTACCAGAGACTACATCACTGAGGTGCCTGCAGCTCCCCAGGGAGGGGAGGGATCATATAACCCTGCCCTCATCCATGATGGGGTGTGGACAGGCCCAGTCGTGTGCTGGTCTAGTTCAGGCAGATGGGTACAGCATCTATGTCACGTGCAGAAGTTCTTACATTCTTTCCAACTCCTCCTTCATGATGTTCCCTGAGCTTTCGAGGGTGTGGGAGCGGGACGTGGGGAGATAGATGTCCCATTTAGGGCTGAGCACTTTGACCAGTTGTGAGTCTCTGCATGTTTTTCCTCATTAGCATATATTTATTGTATAAGATGATGGGTTTCATTATGACACGTTCTTTAAAAATATGTTTGCTTATTTTCATGTGCACCGTGTGTGTTCCTGGTGCTCGAGGAGGCCAGAAGAGAGTGTTAGATCCCCAGGAACTGGAGTTGCAAGCAATTGTGAGCCACAAAGTGGGTGCTGGGAACCAAATTTGGGACCTCTGCGGTCCCAAATGAGTGTTCTTAACCACTGAGTCATGTCTCTAGCTCCTGGGATATACTTTTTTTTTGTGTAGCTGGTAGTTCACTTAGTTTATTTGTACCAATATCACCAAGCACTTTAAGTAGGGGATCAGAACTTTTCAGCTCCATTACAACCATAAGGGACTACCACTGTTTAAATGGCTGCAGTGAGACCAGATGTGAAGACTAGCTTTAATTGCTACAGTCTAGCAACAGCTAGCAAGAGATACTCAAGGAAGGATTGTCTGTGTTTGGGTTGGTCTGCCAGGCACATCTGAAGGGGGATTGTCTTAATTAAGTTAATGGATGTAGGAAGCCCAATGTTATGAATTATGCATGACTAGGGAACCCCCAGCTGGCTAGGCCAGGGTATCCCACATGTGAGGGAAAACATGCTGGGCAGATGCAGTGGAGAAAGCAGAGGTGTGCACACCTTGTGGGAATGGAGAGAGAGCCCGCGAGTGGAAGAGAGAGAGAGAGGAAGGGGAGGAGTTTTTCCTTAAAGTGAGGGTGCCCCCACGGCATGGGATTTCAAGGGGTGGGTCAGAATCTTAACACCCAGTCCACTGTGGGCAGTACCATCCCCTAGGCAAGTGGTCCTGAACTGATTAAGAGTTAGAGAAATCGAGCTGAGTGCAGGCAAGCCAGCGGACACAAGTGCACGTGCTTCTCTCTGTTCTTGACTGTGGTTGTGATGTGTTTGGCTGTTTCAGCTTCCGTGGACTGTATCCTGGAATCATAAACTGAAACAAACCCTTTTCTCTCCCAAGCTGATTTTTGCCAGGGTATTTGATCATAGCAACATAAACAGAACTAGCACACAGGTCTTCCAAATCCTTGCCATTTCAAAGCAAACCACCACTTAGCTATTCTAGTCCCTAGACTGCAGCAGAACAAGCCATCCTTCTTGTTTTCGTGTGTGCCTTATGCTGTCTGAGCCCAAAGTCACTTCCGCTGCTTTAACACTAGGCAGTGCTCTGAGCCCAAGTTTGCATAAATTCTAATGTCGTCTTAGTGCTGTGTAAAGTGGGGGCTTGGTGAGGAGGAAGTTGGAGATGAAGGAAATGCAGGTGTCAATTTTAACATCACTCAAAAAAAAATTCCTGTGAGACAGTGTTTCGTCAATGAAATGTTGTTACGTGGTGCACAGTGATTGTGATAACTTTTAGGTTGATCACAGTAAAACCTAGATCAACAGTTCTTCACTTCTCTATGTTGTCATAATACAACATGGGGAAGAAAGGATGCCCGTATGGCTCTTAAGGAGATAGCTGACTCTTTTAGGAGCTGTCACTGGCCGTGATTTATCTAACACGAGCTGAGATGGCACTGGAGTCCAGTAAGAGGGTGTGACAGAGTTTGACAAAGACTTTCTCCCCAGAGTTCTGGAATTAGCACTTTTATAGAACTCCAGTGAGTGTAAACAGGAGTCACATGGGGCAGGCCCAAGTGGGCATGCTGGATTCAGGCTTGCTTTCTTTATTGTTACTATGTGTGTTGTAAAACAGTGTGGGGGAGGCCTTGGTGGGTTGGGCCAAGGTGCTCTGGTGGGTGAGGGAGACACGCCGTGCAGACATGGCGCGGGCTGTGGCATAGAGCTGTGGGAAGTTACTTGCACCATGCAGACAGGGCATCCACATGGAAAGTTTATTGGGGGGAACAGAGAAGGGGAGGGAGGGAAGGAGAAAGGGGAGGAGGGAGGGAGGGAGGGAGGGAGGAGGTACACACCTGGTGGGAACAGAGAGAAGGAGGGGAGAAGGAGTATTCTCTTAAAGTGGGCTTTACATAAGATGACATCAGGATGCTGGGTGGGCCAGGGTATTATCTGCTTATTGGCCAGGATTCCAAGAAGTGGGTCTGAATGCTAACACTACGTATTTATTATATATATGTGTGTGTGTAGAATATGCCGTGTAATATATGTATTTGAGATCAGATCTCTGCATAACACAGGGTGGCCTCAAATTCCTAATCCTCATGCCTCAGCTTCCTGAGTGCCATGGTGGTGGTGTGCGTGCGCGCACACACACACACACACACACACACACACACACACACACACACACACAACTAAAAACATTTTTTTAAAATAGCGTTCTCACTACGTAGCCCTGGCTGGCATTCAATGCCGGCATATAGGAGGCAGAAGCAGTCGGATCTCTGTGAATATGAGGCCAGCCTGGTCTACACAGTAAGTTCCAGGCCAGCCAGGGGTACACAGCCATAGCTTGTTTCAAAACAAGATCAAAAATAAAAGAAGAAGCCGGGCAGCGGCGGCGCACGCCTTTAATCCCAGCACTCAGGAGGCAGAGGCAGGCGGGTCTATGAGCTTGAGGCCAGCGTTGTCTACAGAGCTAGTTCTAGGAGAGACAAGGCTACACAAAGAAACCCTGTCTCCCAAAACAACAACAACAACAATAATAATGGGGAGGGAAATCAGGAAGGGAGGGGAGTTTGTTGCGAAGAAAGGGGGTAGGAGCGGGTAAGAGAGGATACTAGAGGGTGAATTTAATCAATATACATTTATGCAAATGTGTGACTTTGTCAAAGAATAAGTAAAGATATTAGTAACAACAACAACAAATTGAGGAAGGTGGACGGCTCCCCCTGGTGCTTGGAGCGCAGTTGCAAACTGATGGAGCACTTAGTATCCTTGCATTGGTTAAAGAACTTATGTGACCCGGGCTCTCTGTCGGCCTCTCTATTCCTCTTCCCAGTCAGTGGGAAATGGGCAGGTCCGAAATGGAAGCCACCAGCACAGATCTGGAAGCAGAACATGTTTATAGAGCCATTATAAGACACACAGGGCCCCAGGGAGTCAAGGACTTCACCCTTGACTGCATTTGCTGCTTGTAGAACTGGAAAAGGCAACGGAGAGTCAGACAGAGGTGATGCCACCCTGGGTGCTGTTTTACTCTCCTTGCCTCTGAGACTTAGCTTGCTTCCTTCCTCCCTCCCTCCCTCCCTCCCTCCCTCCCTCCCTCCCTCCCTCCCTCCCCTCTCCCTCTCTCCCCCCTTCCTTCCTTCCTCCTCCTCTTCTAGATTTACCTTATTTTTGGTTATGGTTATTTGCATGTGTGTCTGAGTGTGAGTGACTGCATTGCCAAGGAAGGGCATTGGATCCCCTAGAACTGGAGCTACTTGTGTCTTGAGAGCTACTCATGTGGGTGCCGGAAACTGAATTCAGACCTCTGGAAGAGCAGTATATGCTCTTAATTGCTGAGCCGTCTCTCCAACCCTGAGACTTAGTTTTCTCACCTATACAATGGTGATAACAGTACTTGCAGACACCAGGCACAGCAGTTTCAGGACTCCCGGATGCTGAGTCAGGAAGATCATGAATCTGCAGCCAGCCTGGGCTATGTAGCAAGATCCGGTCTTACAAAACCAAGCCAAACCACCCCAAACAACAGAAAACCCAGGAATAGTTGACAGGGATATGGCAACTGCTCTTGATGTACTGAAAGAAAGTAAAAAAAAGGCAAATTCTTGAATGTATAACACTGCAAGAATCTCTCACTTTATCATTGCAGTGTGAAAATGAAACGCAGCTTAACTGAGTGGGTAGAAGAATTACAGCAGAAGATGTTACATTTTTATTTTTATTTTTTTGCTTTTAAATTTTTTTTTTTTTTTGGTTTTTCGAGACAGGGTTTCTCTGTGTAGCTTTGCGCCTTTCCTGGAACTCACTTGGTAGCCCAGGCTGGCCTCGAACTCACAGAGATCCGCCTGGCTCTGCCTCCCGAGTGCTGGGATTAAAGGCGTGCGCCACCACTGCCCGGCGCTTTTAAAATTTTATGTATTTATTATATTTCCCTTTTTATTATACAAACTGATGGGTTTCATTCAGGCAGTTTCATAGTACTTTGTTTTTGAGATTTATTTATTTATTTATTTATCTATCTATTTATTTATTTATTGAGACAAAGTCTCTCTATGTAGCTCTGTCTACTCTGGAACTCACTATGCAGATCAAGCTTGCCTTGAACTCATGGGGATCCTCCTGCCCAGAACTTCAGAGTGCTGGGATTAGAGCTGTGTGCCACCACACCCAGTCCAGAGATTGATTAATACTTTATGTGTATGGGTATGTTGCCTTCAATGTATGTAAGTGCCTATGGAGATCAGAAGAGGGTATTGGATCTCCTAGTACAGGAGTTACGGATGGTTGTGAGCCACTGTGTGAGTACTGGGAATCAAACTTGGGTCCTCTGCAAGAGCAGCTAGTGCTCTTAACCACTGAGCCATCTCCTCAGCCTGGGTTAATTCCCTTATCCCCTCCTGCTGGCTCCCTTTTTGCCCCCATGAAACCCCAGTTACCTCTTTTTCTTCTTTTTTCTTTCTCCTCTCTAACTGTTCCTTAAGGCCCCTTTTCCTCTTCGTTGTTTCTTTTCTAGGTTCATGATCTACACCAGCCCAACAGATAAATGAAAATTGAAATCTAGGATATGAACTAGAATTTATTTGTCTTTGTGGGTCTGGAATGTTTTGCTTCATGTGATAATTTCCAATTATACTCATTTTCTGCAAATGAGTGTAATGGATTTTTAAATTTTTTTTTAAAAAATGTCATGAGTTTAAAAAATTTTTTTCTTTAAACAAAAACCATTGCATTTATCTGAAATTTTTATTACATTTATTTATTTATTTGTGTATGTGTATGTGTGCACCTGTGTGCTTGTATATGTGTGGGCACATATGTTATGTGTTATGACACACCTGTGGAGGTCAGAGGGCAACTTGTGGGCGCTGTGTCTCTCTTTCCACCATGCAGTTTGCCGGGGTAGAACTCAGGTCAACAGACTTGGCGGCAAGTGCCTTTACCGGCTGAGCCAACTTGCCAGTACAGCCAGTGATCTCAACAGCTCAGGTTTTGATTATTGCTAACATTCATCAGATTTCTGATATGGAAATGCCTCTCTCTGCATCTTCTGACACAGGGCCTGGGAGGTGATCCCAGGTAAAGCGCTCTCTCTGTCAATGTGAAGACTGAACTCGGATCTCCAAGAACCCAGGTAAAAGTTGGGTATGCAGGGCAGCCCACTAGGAATCCAATTGCTCAGTAGGCAGAAGGGACAGGGGATCCCCAGAGCAAGATGAATAGTTAGACTAGCCAAATCAGTGCATTCTGGGTTTGATGAGAGACCTTGCCTTAGTAAAATAAAGTGGAGAGTGGTCAGGGCTGGAGAGATGGCTCAGCAGTTAAGAGCATTTCTGGACCAGAGTCCAGTTCCCAGTATCCATATTGGGCAGCTCTCAAGCTCCTGTAACTGGAGCTCTAGGAGATCTGGTGCCCTCTTCTGGTCTCTGCATGTATCTACACACATGTGGAATACACACACACACACACACACACACACACACACACACACACATACACACACACAGAAATAAAAAATGAAAAATCTTTTTTATTAAGAAATTTTTAAATTCATTTTTACACACCAGTCAAAGATCCCCCTCTTCTCTCCTTTTGCCAGCCTCCCCCTCCCAACCCACACCCCATTCCCTCCTACAAGAAGGTAAGGCCTCCCATGGGGAGGTACATAAAAATGAAAAATTTTTAAAAAATTGGAGAGTGATTGAGGAAGAGACCAGATGTCAACCCCCAGATTCCATGCACATACCCACACATGTGCACACCCACCCACACCTATACTTATGCCCATGCATTTACCTACACACATATACCCCAACTCCCACACCACACACATACACATGCAAAAAATAAATAAATAAGTAAAAGAAATTTCAGACTTCTGAAGAGAAGGCGAAGGTCGTCCAGCTGGAGTATTTGTTGACTTCTGATCTTGTTAAGAAAAATAAGATATGGGTTTAATGTTTCTCAACACCCCCCATCCCCACCCCAACTTGCTAGAAGACAGCCAACAATAACATCTAAGTTTGTGTTTGAAACCTGAGATCTGTGGTTTGTTATGAAACAGGAGGTGGTGTTGTGGAGTTTAAATTTCTTCCTGCTTGGCCTTTGTTGCCTGTTTGCAAAGAGGCAGTGGGGGGCATGGGCGTGGGGAGAAACAGAGGGCAGGGGTGGGGAGAACGGTAGAACACAACTAGACAGAGCTGCAAGCCAGGTCTGTGCTGGGCATTTCACTTGTGAGGTGAAGCAGGCTGAGGAGTGTGCGGCTCCACAGGGAGGCTTGTGTCATGACAGCTGGAAGGACCAAACAGGGAGGACTGAGGTGGGAGGTGAGAGTGAGAGAGAGCCAGGAGCAAGACGTAGCCCTCAAGGTAGACCTTCAGGGGCCCCCTCCCTTCTACAAGGCACCATTTCCCTAAGTTTCCACCTCCTCCCAACAGCCCACCAGATTCCGAATTCATCAATGAATTAATCCACAGATGAAGTCAGCTCAGGGAGCCAGTCGCTACCCACAAGCCCACCTTTGAACATTGCTGTCTTGGGAAACAAGCCATTTCCCTTACCTTTTAATTAGCATATATTAACTATACATAAAGTGGCTTTATCATATTGTATTTAACAAATTAAAAATATTTTTACTTTATTTATGTGTATGAGTATTTTGCTTGCATGCATATCTGTATACCACATGTGTGCCTGGGGTTCATGGCAGCCAGAAGAGGGCACTAGATTCTCCTAACACTGGAGTTATAGTTATGAGCCACCATGTGGGTCCTGGGAATCAAACCTGGGTCCTCTGGAAGAGCAACCAGTGCTCTTAACCACTGAACCATCATTCTAGCTCTCTCGTGATGACATTTTCATAAGTGTATATATATATAAAGTATTAGGATCACTTTGCCCCCATTACCCTCTCTTGTTCCCTCCCACTGATCTCCTTCCCCTTTCTAACTAGTCTTAGGGACCAAACTTGTAACACATAGGCTTTTGGGAGGGACATTCTTGATCTACACCATACAGACTTACATTACAAGTTCTATGGAGGTGTCACTGGGGTTCTATACTCACAGATAAACACTAGGGGAATCAGGAATGTTAAACACACAGGGTTGTCCCTTCAAAGGGAGGGATGCATAACTTGTTGTCCACAGCCTGGTGACCTTGTGCTATTGGTGTGGTTGAGGCCACACTAGATTCACCCCTGGACCCTTATCATGAGCTTGTTTCTCTCAGTCTATCTACTGACCTCATCTTTATGGAAGGTGTCACATGTACTTTACAAAAAGTTTCAGTGTGCTTTATTGTGCACACAGGACTAACTTAATTATCACCAGGACAATTTTCTTCAAATTGTGCTGTGCTTAAATATGCCTAAAATAAACCACTCGAAGACAGACTCCTGGAATTTGAACCAACACTGGCTACTGACTTATCTTGAACTGAACTACCTTCTTGCCTCCTGTGGATCATTACTCTGCTGGCTGTGGTGGTTGCAGACACCCCCTGCCTCAGTTTTAAGGTAATTTTTTTTCTTTATCTATATCTAACACCAAACATTGCCAGTTGCTGGATATATTTATGTTTCTGTAAATTGTTTTAAGTTATATTATTGTGTCAAAATGCATTTTTTTTTGAGACAGGGTTTCTCTATGTAGCCCTGGCTGTCCTGGAACTTCCTTTGTAGACCAGGCTGGCCTCGAACTCACAGAGATCTGGTTGCCCTTGCCTTTTGAGTGCCGAGATTAAAGGATGTGTTGCCATGACTGGCCAAAATGCATTTCTTTTTGAATGTTGCGAGAATGTTTTGTGAGTTGGGCATAGTGGCACACACTTACATCTCAGTAATTAGTAAATGGAAGCATGAGAATTTCAAGTTTGAGGCCATCCTGGGCTACATTGTGAGAAAGAGGGAGGGGAGGGGAGGAAGAAGATGAGGATGAAGAAGAGGGTGATGATGAGGGCAAGAAGGAGGAGGAGAGAAAGAGGAGGATGAGGGTGAGAAGATGGCAGTCTTGTAAGATTCTGGATCTAAGTCAGATTATGTTGTGCCCTAATTTCATGCCTGTCACGGTGATAAAATACCCCAACAACAGCAAGTTGAGGGAGGAAGGGTTGATTTATTTATCTGTAAGTCCACAGTCCTAGGTTACAGTCCATTGCTTCAGGGACATCACAGTGTCGGGAGCTTCCGGTCACATGACACCACAGTCAAGAGCTCAGCTAGCTTTCTCTACTCTGAGATGGTTCAGGGCCCCACACTAGAGAATGGTGCCTCCTTCTTCCAGCTGGGGCTTTCCACATCGATTAACACAGTCACGGAGACATGTTCTCAGTCAACGTGAGCTGGAAAGTCCCTCACTGAGACTTTCTTCCCATGTGATTTCAGGTCATGCCAAGCTGACAATTAAGACTGGCCGACACATCTGGTAACTGAGACGTAATTTTACTAGCACCCCACACATCTGGTAACTGAGACATAATTTTACCAGCACCCCATACATCTGGTAACTGAGACATAATTTTACCAGCACCCCATGGAGTCTCGAACATGAATGGGGAAGACATGGACTCTTTCCACCTCCAGGAACCTGAGAGGATTGCAGCACTCTCCCTAGCCTCAGGAATTCCTGATACACATGTGTTAGCACCTGGGCATGAGGCTAGCCTTCTGCAGGAATCTGAGCTCTCAAATCTGGGCAGCTCTCTCTACTGATGCTGGCCTTACCAAATCCTCAGTTGTTTCCTTAGCCAGGATTCTCTGTTGAGTCCCATTGAGTTTGCATTTCCTATACTTCTCAAGTTGTTTCATGTGGGGATAAAAAAATCTAACCTCTGTGTTCAGTGCTCAGCCCTAAATGGGATGTGCATATTACATCCCTCACCAAAGGGCTCAGGGGTCACCCAGAAGAGGGGCAGAAAGATGGTAAAAGCCAGAGGTGGTAGAGAGCACCAGGAAGTGCTTGTCCAGACTCAACAAGACAGGCGCACATATAAACTCACCGTGATTGTGACAACACACACAAGACCTGGCCAGTCTTGAGCTACACAAATCCAGCACAAAGATGGGAAGGTGGGTACTAAAATCCCACCACTCACTGAGGAGCTGTTGGTGTTTGACAGCTGCGGGGAGAGCGAGAGCCAGTTCTCTTTAATGGTGTGACCTCTGGAGGTTGCTCACACTCCAGGGCAGGCCCCGCTCCCAAGATTAGCTGGGTAACACAAAGTGGACTCAATGCAGTAAAAAAGGCTAAGAAAACAGAGCTTTGAGGGGGAAAGGATGGGAGGGTAGAGAGGGTGGTAACAGGAAGAGCGGGTAGGGGTGTAACTATGCCAAAATAAATTTATGTACTCAAAAAATTAATAAAAAGATTGTTAAAAAATCCAGTCTCTGTTACTGCAGAATTGTAGGAAATATAATTTAAGTGGTTGATATAATAATTAACTATTTTCCTTCAATCTGCACCTAGCATTGTGTAGAGAACACACACACACACACACACACACACACACACACGAGAGAGAGAGAGAGAGAGAGAGAGAGAGAGAGAGAGAGAGAGACAGAGACAGAGACAGAGACAGAGACAGAGAGAAAGAGAGAGAGACAGAGAGACTCTCATTCTATTCTGCAGTGCAGATTGGCCTGGGACTTAGCTATGGAACCCAGTCTGGACTCACACTCATGGTCCTCCTGTCTCTACTTTGTGAGTTATGGGAATGCAGATACAGGCTATCATGTGTGGTAAGGCAGAGATTTGGACTTAGCTTTGGAACCTGATGCTACTACTTACAGGGGTAGGAAGTGACTTAACCTTTCCAAGTTTCAGTGTCCTCTCCTGTAAATGCTCTCCTACCCTAAGGGGTATTGTGAGGAGGAATTTGATGTGTGAATCCTTATCATGGGGTTTAACATGCAGGAATTTCAATGGATGTTGTTACTAATTTGTGTGTGTGGAATATGCTGGAGATCAAAACAAGGGCCCTATGAATGCTAGGCAAGGACTCACTGGGGGATTCTAGGCAGAGGCTCTACCACTGAGCCACACCCCAGCCCCTCACTGGGGGATTCTAGGCAGGGACTCTGCCACTGAGCCGCACCCCAGCCCCTCACTGGGGGGTTCTAGGCAGGGACTCTACCACTGAGCCACATCTTTAGCCCCTCACTGGGGGATTCTAGGCTGATGCTCTACCACTGAGCCACAGCCCAGCCCCTCACTGGGAGATTCTAGGCAGGGGCTCTACCACTGATCCACATCCCAGCCCCTCATTGGAGGATGCTAAGCAAAAGCTCTAGCCTTGAGCCATACCCCCAGCCGATATTTTGAGATAATCAGATACAGAAATAATCAGACTTTGCCCTCTGTTAGCTTTCAGTCCAATAAGGAAAAGAATCTTTCATCAGCCAAAGACATGGTCAGACCCTTCAGGGTTGTGACATAGTAAGCCTTGAAGGTGTGGGTACCCAGAAATGAGGCTGACTGTATCTGGAAGTCAGACAAGACGTCGTAGTACCCGGAACTTGTAAATTCTCTGGTGCTCCTAGCAGGCATCGGGAAAAAGAGATTCACCAGTGCCTCCATCTCCAAGAATGGGTACAGAATGAGCTAATTCACCCTACTCTTCTCCTGGGAATTAATGTTTTCAATGGTAACGAGTGGAATGTCCTCAGGAGCACACATGTCCTACATTCTATCAGGGCAGGACAACAGAGCACCACCAAGTGGGTCCTGGAGAAAGTGTCTTCCCTGCAGAGCTGGAGAGCATTAAAAGTGACCCCAGTCCTGCTCTTACGTTCTTTGTCTTCCTTAGGAGTCACCTTTTACGGGCACAGCACGTCAAATCTGCAAGTATTGCTCATTTAAACTGTAAGGCAAATGGCTTTACCCTGGAATTATGCTACCAACCATTCCAATCTATAGTGTTAAAGACCCCTGAGGGAGATGGCAGGATATGCCCCATGAGGAGCAGCTGTCATTTGATGCTGCTGCCTATCACAATGTAGTCTTTAGAGCTCAACATGTGTAATGTGTGGATTCTGCTGAAGGTGAAGATGAAGATCATAAAATTATACTTCTAGGCACTCATCACATATCACCACTTTACCTTGCATCATTAGCATAATTCTCAAAACTTCTTTAGAGCAGGAAAGAGAAGCACAGAATGGGCAAGTACTTACCTTGAAGTTATAGCTCTACCAGTTAGAGGAACTGACGTTTAAACTATGTCAAATTGAGCACTAGAGTTCACACTCAACCAATTGAGGACTCATCTAAGTTATTTTGCAATACACATTCTGGGACTGGGGTGTGTGTCTCAGTGTAATGCCCCTGCCTAGACTCCCCCAGTGAGGGGCTGGGGGTGTGTCTCAGTGGTGGAGCCCCTGCCAAGAATCCCCCAGTGAGGGGCTGGGGTGTGGCTCAGTGGTAGAGCCCCTGCCTAGAATCCCCCAGTGAGGGGCTGGGGGTGTGGCTCAGGGTTACAGTGCTTCCATGTCAGGACCCTCACCACTATCTTGAGCACTGTGTAATACACAAACCCAGAAAACAAACAAGCCAGTCTATCAAAACACCAGTGTAGATTATCATATTGAACATCATCTTTTTGAGATGTCAGTAGAAAAAATAAATAGACAGTTGCGGGTAAGATAGAGAGGCTCCTGGCCCAAGAGCATATAGCTGTTAGCTGGAAGACCTCAGGATGTTTTCTTTGTCCTATGTGTGGAATGACTGAGTCATAGCTCGGTTGCTTTTGTTTTTCTTTCTGAGAGAGTTCTGCCATGTAGTTCAGGCTGATCTGGAACTCGCAACCCTCCAGCTATAACATGCTCAGTACTGAGATCACAGGTGTGTATCACTGCGTCCAGATACAGATTGTGGCTATTTTTCTCTTTTATCTATCTATCTATCTATCTATCTATCTATCTATCTATCTATCTATCTATCTATCTACCATTTATCTACCATTTATTTATTCTTGGTAATTCCATGCATAAACACAATATATTTAGATCATATCCACCTCATACTTCCCACTCCAATTCCTCCCATTCTGCATCCTTCTCCCAACTTCATGTCTTCTTTTTATTTTTGAATAATTTATTTTATTTTAAATCAGATACATCTGTGTATGTGCAGGTGCAGTGGGCCCAGATGCCAGAAGAGGGCACTCAATCTCCTGGAGCTGGATTTACTGGTCATGTGAGCTGCCTGACATAGTTCTGGGAATCAAACTCAGCTCCTCTGCAAGAACAGTGAGTTCTTAACCGCTGAGCCATCTCTCCAGCACCCTCCATCTTAAAGGACATCACTGAGCACAGTTAGTGTTGTCTTTATGTGCACGGGTTTTGGACCATTTACTGCAGCATGGGTGTCCTACTATGGGCCACATTGTTGAGTACAGCCAAGCCTCCCTTAGCAGCAAGCACCTGCCCAAAACTCTTCAGTTAGAGGTGGGTTTTGTGAGCTACTCCCTTGCAAATGCTGGAGTACTGGCTGCCTTGATCTCATATAGGTATCGTGCATGCAGTCAAAAGGTGCTTTGATTTCCAGAGTACAATGTTCTTGTTATGTACAGAATTTATTCTTTTGCAGATATCCTCTCCAAATTCTCACTCTTACAGTATTTCTGTTTCTTCTTCTGGGATGTTCTTTGAGCCTTGAGAAAGGGTGTGGGTATGATGCAGATATCCCAGTTAGAGCTGAACACTCTATTGCCACTTGTTCTCTGCCCTTTCACCAGTTGAGAGTCTCTGTATTAACTGATATTTAATTCATGAAGACACTTCACTAATGAGGGGTAAGAGATACATTTATCTATGGGCAGAAGGATGAGATTTTGGAAAATGATTTTACACAATGCAACTTTAGCAAAATATTCACAGTAGCTTGCCTCCTAGTGCTCATGGCCTTCCCAGCCAAAGATTTTTGGCTAGGTCTATAGTACCAGGCATAGTGTCCCTCTTGTAGAATGTGTCTTAAGTTCAATTAGAAGGCAGTTGGTTACCACCAGAACATTCATGTCATCATTGCCCCAATATCTTGCTAGGTCAATCATTATTGTAGTTGCACAGTTTACAGCTAGGTAAGACTTCTGATGACCTTTTACCCCCAGCAGCCTGTAGAACACCTTCTAGTACTCTGAAAACCACCAAGGAGCATGCTTCCTGGTCCAGGTTAATGCCAGCTACACAGTGGCCATTATAAAACTACACCAATTTCAAGTCTTGTTGTCAATTGCAGTAGTATTACATGATAACTGTTTGTTCCCCTACCATAAACACCTTGGGTTTTGAAGACTTAAGTTCAAGACAGAGAATAGGAAGAAGATGGAGGGATTGATTTGTGTGTGTGTGTGTGTGTGTGTGTGTGTGTGTGTGTGTGTGTGTGTGTGTTAGGAAGAGTGACGCACACTATGATGAGCAAGAAGTTATTACTGATGTCCTGCCAAGAGAACATGAAAGATTCACTATTGGTGCAGACTGGGGTTGAGTGTGAGTCCAGAAGGTTGCATTTATGAGGGTGAGAAGGTGGTTGTTACAGGATCAATTTGCTCATAAATCTTCCAGCATGAGCATCAGGTGGAATGTGCAATTAGTGATAGTTGGGTTTGTTCTCAGCTTATCCTGGAGGAGCCCATGTGGGCTTAGGAAGCACTGATGGTCTGGTCATCAGAGTTGCATGCAGACTCAGACTCAGAGGCATGTCAGGTTAGCAGGCCAAGTGGTGGTAGATATTGAAAGTATTCTAGATCTCTGGACTCTGAGATCTGCAGGGAGGGGCACAGGCAGAGGAAGACCCAGGAAGCTGTTTGTGGGTTTGGGGTGGAGAGGGTTGAGTGAGTACAATGTGGCAATTGGTCCAGCAAATGCTGTTATCTGGCTAGTGCCTGAGATGCTGTCTGTCCTGGCTCCTGCTGTCTCCTCTGCTCTCTTGAATAAGAAGGAGGAAGCAGCTGGGGAAATTCGTTTCTCAATGCTGGTGTCAGGAGCAAAGGTCCAGACTGTCTCCCATGATCCTCCAAGGGAGGACACAGCATTAGGAGGGGACAGAGAGTTGGGAGACAGAGAGAGGTGCTCTTGGCCTTGCTGGTTTCCATGTCAAAGGGCGGGCAGCCCACTGTCTCACTTTACACAGGAGACTGTTTGGGTGGGCAGTGTCCTGGGACATCTAGGATGAGATAGTTGTGAACTCAGGAAATCCTTTCTCTTTGCTGGCCCCAGTGTCCCATGTAGCTGGATGGACATTATCAGATGAATGGCGAAGAGTTTGGTTGAGGCTAGGGTTAGGATCTTAATCTTATCCAGACGTTGTGGTGTGACCCTGAAAAGGTGACATTATTGTCTGAGCTTTACGGGACCAGTGACAACATCTTTCACGCAATTTCAGTGGATCATGTACTAGTGAGGTCATGAAAGTTACCAATAACAACAGATGTTTGGCTTTTGAAACTGCTAATTCAGAATGCAAATGTGAGATTAGGCCTTTAAAGGCAAGATCAGCACCCACAGATGAATGGATTAGAAACACAGCTGATATTGGATCTCCTATTTATGATGCTACTTTGATAGAAGAAATGATTTCTAAAAATTTTAAGAAAAATCAAAATGTCATATGTTTTAGTTGTGGTAAGCAAGGGAATCTGAAAAGGGATTGTAGGCAAGGTGTTCCTAGAAGCAATGTTTTTTTCTAGAGATAACCGAAACAGAAGGCCCCAGCTTTGTGGAGTATGCAGAAGGTGTGGCAGAGGCCAGCATTGGACTAATGAATACAGATCAACAAAGGACAGGCAAGGCAACCCTTTGCCAGCAGGAAACACCTTAGGGGGACTCCCACCGGCCCCAATATCAAACTTTGTTCAATTATTGGTCAGCATTGGAGAAACTCATTCATAGAGGAATTAAAAGACTTAATGCGTGTTGTTAAAAAACCATACTGATCTGAATGTGATCAAGAACCAAATAACTTCAGTAGATAAAACAAAAAATTCAGGAGAGACCAGAAAACAAGTATTTTTGCAAACTTGTATAAATGATCAAAGACTAAAGCTAAAAAAGAGGAATAAATGACATTGTAATTAAAAATTTAGTAGACATAGGAGCAGATGTAACAATAATTTCATCAAAACTTTAGCATTACATTGCCTCTTCAGGAGGTAAATATTCAACTTCTAGGGATTGGAACTTTATCTCAGGTAAAACTAAGTTCAAGGTGGGTAGAGTATATAGGGCCAGAGGACAGATATATGTGGCTAATATAGCAGTAAATTTATGGGGATGTGCTTTGTTGCAGCAATGGAAAACACAGATTAACATTCCTCCAATGTCATAAACAACCCATAAAATAAAGAATACTTCTGAGAAAAATATTGCAAGGTATTATCAAGAACAATCACAGAACGTTCAGGTAGTGCATAAGCAGGGCACAACAGCTGTTGATCTTTCAAAGGTACCTTTAATATGGTTAATTGACAAACCTGAGTAGATGGGAAAATGGCAGGATATCCAAGATAGTCTCTGCAATGGTCCAGTATTTATGGTGCTTTAGAAACCAGAAACCTTGAACCAGACCAAAGACTTGTGGCAATGAATATTTCCACTTAAAACTATTTGGGCAAAAAAATATACTCTGTGACACACTGCCCAAATGTGTCACTACTATGAATGAATATGCAATGGAGAGGTGGGAAAGATGGAGAAATGGAGTGGTGAGTGTACAGGGGAGAGAGGCAGAGCTAGAGATGAGTTGGTAGAGACAGGTGTGG
The DNA here is from genome assembly GCF_007827085.1 of Peromyscus californicus insignis. Taxonomy (NCBI): domain Eukaryota; kingdom Metazoa; phylum Chordata; class Mammalia; order Rodentia; family Cricetidae; genus Peromyscus; species Peromyscus californicus. The sequence goes on along the minus strand of NW_026294562.1, from coordinate 173,684,746 downwards.
ACAGGGAAGTATTGTAAGCCTCTTGAGCAGCATAAGTGTGGCCCCTCCCCTGAGGACCTCTAACTGCCAGATTCCACCCACAGAATACTGTAACTGCCCTAATTGCTGGACCCTGCCCCTACCCAGCAGAGCAAAAAGCTCATTCTCTGGACATGAAATCCCAGCAATCTCCACCCTGGAAAGCTTCACCCTGAAAAATTCTACCCCCTTCCAAGGAAGCTCTATATAAGCCCTGTATCCTATTCAGTGTGCTACTGCTTCTTGCTTGAGCAGAGGTAGCCACCCTCCTGGTTTTTCCTTCCCAATCAATCTGTGTGAGGTTTGCTGTGTGGTGTGACTTTGTGGTAATCCTAGGCTTCTAGTTGCCAGGATATTTTCCATCTGAACTGCAATGCTTACAAGCATGTCCTTGCTAAGTAGGGCCAACAAGGTGGTGGTCATGGTTTTGAGCAACGACAGGATGTCTGGATTGGACCTCCTCAAAAGACCTCTGTTATCCATACTGCCCCTAATGCCATGATGGTATCCATGGTCTGCTGCCCCAGGCTGTGTTGAAGCCCAAGGTTCATATGGATGTCCATGGTCCAATAGCAACTGAGGGCCTTGTTGATGTCCATGGCCTATGTTACCACTGAAGGCTATGCAGATATCTGTGCTGTGTGCTGCCACCTGAAGCTATGTTGATGTCCATGGACCATTTTGTCACCAAGGGCCATATTGATGTGAGGGGCCTGTACAGCCACCTGGGGCCATGCTGATTTTGTGGTCCATGCTGCCACTGAGGGCCATGTCTGGGTCCATGATCCTGCTGCAGCTGGGGGCCATGTTGATGTCTGTGGTTGTGTTACCACTGAATTTCATGCATGTATGTGGTCTGCACCGCTGCCTAGGACCATTGTTGATGTCTGTGGGCCATGCTGCCACTGAGGGCCATGCTGATGTCTGTGATCCAGGCTGCTGCCAAGGTCCATGTCTGGGTCCATAGACCTACTGCTGCTGGCGGCCATGTTGACGTCTGTGGCCCACAGTACCATCAATGGTCAGGTGGATGTCCACGGTCTGTGATGCTGCTGCCTGAATCCATGGTGATGTCCATGGGTCGGGCTACCACGGGTGACCATATTGATGTCCTTGGCCTGTGCTGCTGCTGAAAGCTGTGATGGTGTCCAGGGCCCATGGGGTGGCAGAGGGCCATGCTGATGTCCATGGTCTGTACCGCTATCAGAGACCATGCTGAGGTCTGTGGCATGTGCTGACACTGTGTGAATGTCTCTGGTCTGTGTTGTCATCAGAAAGCATGTGGAAGTCCATAATCTATGCTCACCCTGACTATAAAGGACAAGGAAGCTAGTTTTACAGTGGTATCGATGACTGCAGACTCACAGTTGAAAAAGAGGAACATACAAGGTCTCTGTGACAACCCCTACGCCTACCATATCCCACCCTACCCAATCCCCCAAAAAGTAATAGCCTAAACAGAAAGCCGCTGAAGAGAACTCTTAAAAATTCTGATAAAGATGCTGAAGTGTAGCTCTCCACAATTGATGACTTTTGATGGAGGCTGGTGGGGAGAGACTCAGTTTCTTCAAGGGGCTGGCCATGGAGAGTTTGACCATGTTCCAATGAGTATTAGAGCAACAGAATTTTTTTCTTTTTTCTCCTCTTTTTTTTGGGGGTGGGGGTGGGGACAAGGTAACAAGGATGGGGGTGGACCTGGTAGGACTAAGAAGTGAGTGTGATCATAATGTATGATGTGAAATTCCCAGATAACCAATTAAAAATATTATGTAATTAAAAAAATCACCATGACCAAAGAAACTTGGGGAGGAAAGGTTTATTTAGCTCATACTTACAAATCACACTTCATCATCAAAGAAAGTTAGGACAGGAACTCAGACAGGGCAGGCAACTGGAGGCAGGAACTGATGAAGAAACCATGGAGGGGAGCTGCTTACTAGCTTGCTCCCTATGGCTTGCTCAGCCTGCTTTCTTATAGCACCCCAGACCACCAGCCCAGGGATGGCCCCACCTACCATTGGCTGAGCCCTCCCCCATCAGTCATCAACTAAGAAAACACCTTACAAGCTTGATTACAGCCTAATCTTACTGAGACATTTCCCCAGTTGAGGCTCTCTCCTCTGCAGGACCTCTAGACTGTCTTAAGTTGTCAGTAAACTAGCCAGCACCCCCATGAGTCACTCAATCTTATAAACCCCCAAGTCAGTCTTTGTAGCCCATAGGATCAGAGGGTGCCTTCAAGTTTTGCTGAAATCCAGCATCCAGGACATACGTTGTATAGGAGAGTGGGATTTTAGTGTGCATCTCTTGAGCTTTCACTGATGAGATAGATGGAGGCCCTTCTGCTTTCGTCCTCCCCCTTAAGATCTCTAGGTCACTCCCTGCTCTTTCATGGTTCCCCCTCCTAGTTTCGTGACCTACACAGGCTTATGTATGTATGCACATGCCTTTACCAAACAAGCAGTTTTCCCTTCCAATCTCATGTCATATGAATTCTATTATGTCCTCTTTCCCCAACTCCCCACTTCCTCTCCCATAGTTATTTCCTCCTTTTCCTGTTTTACACAAACACACACACACACACACACACACACACACACACACACACACACACACACAGAGAGAGAGAGAGAGAGAGAGAGAGAGAGAGAGAGAGAGAGAGAGAGATTTTGAACAGATTACAATAACAGAAAACATGACTTTGTGTTACTTTTCTTAACATATGATCTCCAGCTCTATCCGTATTCTGTGACAGCCATAATTTCATTCTTGCATGTTCCTAAATAAGAATCCATGGTGTGTGTGTGTACCCTCTTTTCTTTATACATTCATCTGCTGATGACATAGAGGCTGACCTCATCTCTTGGCTATAGAGAAGCATACAGTAGCAAACATGGGTGTCTTGTGTGTTCCTTTTAATCTCATCAGCTAATCATTATCTTTTTATTGGTGATTTGAGACCATTTCCCCCCAAATTCCACTGGAATGGCACCCTCTGCTGATGAGGCTTCTCTTTTTCTCTTTATTAAGTATTGTAATTTTTCTTCATGAATTTTGGTGGATATAGTGAGGTTGACAGAAGGAAATGGGAGGTCACTTATATTTAAGGTTGTTTTTGAGAGGGAATTGCTAAATATTGTAATTTTGTTAGTTTCACTTTCTTCCTTATTGATATCATGTTAAACATAATGGATTACTCTGTTCATCTATTCTCTAATGAAATTTATTCTGTCCTGGGCTCTTATGGTTAAGATTTTCTTCCTCATCTCTATGTGACATCCCTGTAAGTATCTTTTGTAATGCTGACTGGGCAATTCTGAAGAGCCTAGCTTGTCTGTTTTCACATGTCTTTGGTTCATCTTCATTTTAAAGGATATTATTGCTGGGTATAACAATCATATTAGGTAGTTGTTTGCTTTTGTTTCATGGTCCCTGGATTTTAGAGCTGTGTATGAGGAATCTGGTGTTCTTCTGATGTGTTTACCTTTCTAGGTGAGTTGGAGTTTCTTCCTTATGGCATTTAATATTGTTTCTCTGTTTTGTGCTTTTGACATCTTAACCACAACATGTTGTGGACAATTTCTTCTCTGATCATGTGTGTTAGAGTTTCAAATGTTTCTGATGTTTGGAAACATTTGGGGAATTTTCTTGTGTAATTTTGTTGACAGAATCTTTATACTTTTAGCTTTTATCTCAACTCCTTTCTATATCCTTGGACTCTCAGGTTTGGTCTGTTGAATATTGAATAGCTCAGAATTATTGCAAGTGTAGGTCATGCTCATTCTTTTCTTTATTGATGTTTGAATACAACATTTTTAGATTTATTTGCTTTCATTTATATGTATATGAGTGTTTTGCCCGCATGTGTGTAAGGGCAATGCGTACATGCCTAGTGCCTGAAGAAGCTAAGAAAGGACATTGGATGTCCTGGAACTGAAGTTACAGGAGGTTATGAGTCACCATGGGGGCTCTGAGAATTAACCCAGGTCCTCTACAAGAGCTGCTCTTAACTCCAGCCATCTCTCCAGCTCTGAAGATAATATTTTCTCAACCTTGCCCTCCAGCCCTGATATTTTCCCTTCTCCTTGGTCCAGTGTATTACTGATTCCTTCCACTGTGCTTTTTTATTTGCTTTTGTTTCACTGATTTTTTTCATTCCTAAATCTTTATCACGTTGTTTTCATTCTAAATTTCCTTGCTGAACTTCTTTTCCACCTTTCTGTCTTTTTTCTCCCATATTGCTAATTCCTCGGGTGTTCTTACCATCTTCTCTCCTGTGTGGCTGACTCTCCTTCCCAGGTCCTAGACTGATTTCCTTAGCACATTCATCCAGCATATCCTTTTTGAGGTCATTGATCATTTTTGCTAGAAACCTTTTGAGATCCTCATCTGACCTTTCACCCGTTTCCATATCTTCAGCGGGACCAGTCCTGCTGTTTCCTGTGTATCTAGGCCGCAGTTAGATGAGTCCTCTGCTTTTCCTCCTGCTCCTGAGGAGCCATATGGCTGGCACTGTTTTCAGTTTAGCCTTCTGGTTCTGGTGCATCATCCTTCGGTCTTTCTGTGCCTTCAGCTGGCCTATAATGCCTTGTGGACTGCCAAAGCTAAAGCTTTTCCCCTCTTTGTCTCCCTTTGGAATGGAGTCTACGGCTTTCTTGTCCTTACTGGTCTTCAACAGACCACACAAAAATACTTCTAGTCAACTATCCTACCTAAAAGTTCTTTTTATTGGTTTTTTCTTTCTTTTTTTTAATCTTTGAGTCAGAATCTCACAATCTAGCACTATCTGGCCTATACCTCACAACATAGTCCAGACTAGCCTTACACTGGCGGCAATTGCCCTGTTTTGTAATGCTCAAGTAATGGAATTAGCAGGAGTGAGCCCTAGCCAGGCCAGTAACTTGAACATTCTAAACCTCAATCTTGTCATCTGTAGGACAGACATGAGTACAGTTCCCTTTCCCATGTGGGTTCCTGAGGACTAAGACAGCAGACAGTGTATTGCTATTCCTATGAAATTCACACCGAACTCTTGTGCATTCAACAATAGCTTTAATTATTACCATCAGTGTTCAGATACTAGGGACAGGTATCCCAGTCTCTCATCCCACCTTTGAAGAAGCCGTCTTCAGGAAGGTGAGCACTCTACTCAGTTGTTCTCTGGGTGTAACACATCAAGCCCCAGATTTCCCTCTAATTTTCATGCTTTCCTTTAGCCCCATTGGACCCACCCCACTAGCCCCTCCCTCTTTCTGGACATGCTCAGTGTCTCTACCCAGCAGGGTTCCTGCTCAGCGAGGCAGGAAGCTCATGGTGAATCTTCGAGGGATTGTGCCAAAGCCGACACATTGTGGGGACACGTCTATGTCTTGGGGTGCCTGTGGAGACTTGAAGTGGAAGTTCTGCATAATGGTTGTGAAGAAGATGAAGAGCTCCATCTTAGCCAGGTTTTCTCCAAAACAGTATCGCTTTCCTGGAGAAGAGAAGAAGTAGAGGATGGAAGTGAAGCCAATTGTCATGTCACCTCACCCTATGCCAGGCCTGCAGCTGGATTCCCCAAGGAAGAGGGCCTGTAGCACTGTAGTCTGAAGGATGTCTCTAGCCTCTGTAACCCTTGTACATGGCGGGGGGGAAGGTGACCCATGACAAGCTGGCACAATGAGAAGTCTAAATGCCCCTCCAACTAATAGACTCTCGAGTATGGCTGCTCTGCTATCACCTACTAAATCTTGTCTGTATGACTCAGACTCAGCCTGAGCCTCGATTTTTCCTATCTCTGAAAGGGGTTTGATCATGATTCTCCTTTGGCCTGAGTCCACAAGGAAGTTGCATTTGGTTGGCTGGAAGGCAGACTCCAACAGTAAATTCCAAACTGGAGACCGGTCCAACACCACACCTCAGAGAGAGGAGCTAGGAAGTGTTAGCCCTGTGGGTATGAACAGGGCCCTCTTACCAATGGAAAAGGGCACAAAAGCATTGCTCTTCTTAAACTGCCCCTTGTCATCCAGAAAGTGCTGGGGGTCAAAGTCGTTGGGATTGGAGAAGAACTGGGGGTCCTTCAGCACAGAACTCAGTATGGGCAAAACATCCGTGCCCTGAAAGAGAGGAGCCATGGGGACTGATGAGGCCGCATGAGAGATGAGCATCCTCGGAGCTCACAGGATTGGAAGGAAGAGGAGAAGGTTGAGGGAGAAGCATCGGGGAATGTGAGGTTAACATCCCTGGGACAGGTTCTATTGGAGAAGTGGCAGTTCATGCTTTCTAAGATCATTGGAGCGATACAGACTCTGTGTCTCCTGGGACAGGTTGTTGGGGAATGAGCAAACTCGTGCCTATCAATTTAGGAGGTCCTGGGACTGGGAGGTTCACACTCCCGGACACAGAGGGTTTGGGATGCTTAGGGATTGTGTGCCTTGGCAGGATGCTTAGAGGACAGGAGACTCTTCAGCATAAGAAACAAGTTCTAGAGAAATGGGCTCATGTTCCTTACAACAGGAGTTTGCTAAACATAGGGTTGATCCCTGGACAATCTGAGGGAGACCCAGGATCCAGGGGACTCTGAGCAGCTCGGTTGAAAGGGCATGATGAGGAATCAAATGTTTGTTTGAGAAGGAAGGACAGTGTGGAATATTCCTGAAGGTTCCTTCAGGCTGGGCAGAGCAGCACCTTGGGGATGAGGAAGTCCCGAAACTTGATGTCCTTGGTGGTGCTACGAGGCACACCTAAAGGAATTACATCCACAAATCTCTGGATCTCGTGGATCACAGCCTCGGTGTAGGGCATCTTCAAATGGTCCTCGTACTTGGGCGGCCGGTTCCTGCCAATCACCTGGTCAATTTCCTCATGCATCTTAGCTGAGAAGAGAAGATATGCTTATGTGTCTAAAAAAGGGAATATAGATTAAATATGCAAGTCCAAATGGTATTGTGGAATTATGGGTGGCGTCTTGTAGATCATTTGCAGTAGACCTTGGCCATATTTGGTGCTGGAGTAGGGTTCCATGAACCTTCTTGGGCCAGAATCACATGCATTTGCAAAAGAGACTTAGAGAATGACCCAAGAAGAACAGATAAGGGACCTTGTATGATGGAGAGTAGTTTACAAATTGGTTCAGGCCTTCACCGTGTTTAAAACAGCTAGTGAGACTCGGCTTAAGATGGGTAGTTTGCAGGGACAGACTAGCACCCCAGGATCCCCACTGATGCTGGGCTCCAGACACACCCTTCTCTAAACAAGGCAACCAGTCACATGCATCCCAGTGACCTGGAACATCACTATAGCAACATCGTTGAACATATCCCAGAACTAGAGCCAGTGGACCAGTCCAGCCTGAGCAGGGCTTAGGTGCATGCTCAGTAAAGCAAATTGTATCTTTGAGTGAACTTTTAGGGAAAACGACCCATTTTCCATCTTATGCCTGCATGTGATTGGACATGCCCATGATTAATACTACATGCACTGTGGGAAACGTCAAGCCTAATTAACAGAGGCTTACATAACTCAAGCCTATCAATCAAAACACAGAACTACCCACACCCTATCCCTACCAATCAACTCTTCCTCTTCCTGAACCCACAAAGGGAAATCCTAGACAATAACCAGGGCTTCTTCTCAGCAAATCCTGCTCAGCCCACTGCTCCTCTGCAGTGTAGCTATTCATTTTGCTTTCCCCTTGAATTGGAAAAATCCCTCAAGGCTTTGCCATTTGTTGTACTTCTTCAGAAGAAGATGGTAAGAACCTGGAGAAGCCGGTCAGATGGTGATCAGCACTAACAAGTGGATGTCTATCACATCAGTCTTCCTCCTGTCTCTGCATATCAGAGACTTTCTGAGGACCCAGAGATCTGGGAGAGCTGGGGTTAGGGTAGCCCATTTCTGGAACATTGGGGGGTGGGGCAATGCGGCCTCCACTTTCCTGTGCTTTGTAGCCTTACCTGCAATGTGAGGGTTCTTCATGAGCAGCAGGAAGCCATAACGCATGGTTGTGCTGACAGTCTCTGTGCCCCCAAAGAAAAGGTTCAGTGTGGTCGTCAACAGGTTCCTCATGTGAAACTGAGTTTGGGGGTTCTCCTTCTCCTATAGGGAGAAGGGCATTTATGATGAGTCCATTATCAGTCCTTGGGGAACTACTGGAAGTTTCCCTTGGATTCACTTATCTTGGTTCAGATTGAGGTGGAAAGAGAGACCCTGATCAACCAGCTCTCCCCAGGTGATGGCTCTTCCCAAGAACTTCTTCCTTGGTCTTTCCCCGGGTGAATCTCTGTCCTTTTGCTATCAACTTAGTTGGAAGTTGATTAAATAGTAATGATGTTTTAAAAAAGAGGAGAGAAAGAGGAGGAGGTAAGAAAGGGGAGAGAAAGAGAGGATAGAGACAAAGGGGTGATGAAACTTAGGAGCAGTTCCTATGAGATGGAGAATCAGAATTTGGAGTGGAAGCATCTTACTCCTTCTCAAGTGTGTGTGTGTGTGTGTGTGTGTGTGTGTGTGTGTGTGTGTGTGTGTGTGTGTGTGCGTGCTGATAATCTGTGGGTACATATGTGCATGTGGATGTCCATGTCCATACCCATGAACATACATGAGGCAACCACAGGAGACCATTGGGTATCTTCTCTCAGTTTCTGCCTTGTTCCTTTGAGACAGGGTCTGCCATTGAACCTGGCTGACTGTCCAGCAAGCTCTTGGGATCCACATGTCTCCACCCTCCAATGCTGAGAGAGCAGGCACCCATTCCCATGTATGGCTCCTCACATGGTTCTGGTGATTCCAAATCGGGTCCTCACACCTATGCAGCGAGCACTCTTAGCCCCCGAGCCTCTCTCCAGCCTCACTTTGGATCCTTGGAAATACAGATTACATAAATCCTCATTTTATTTCTTAAAGATGGGGAATGGACATACAAGTGAACATGAGGCCCCTCTGGGATCACATTGTGAAGCCAGGTCACCTATTCACATGGGTTATCTGAGGACCAGGGTAGGAGAGATTGGAGACAATGCTGGTTGAAGGACCCTACCTTGGAGCCACAGAGACCAGGTTTCAGCCAGAGCCCTCTGCTCCCTGCAGCCTGACCCCAGACAAGCAGCCTAACATCTCTGGGTTGTGTTTTCCTAATTCTAGACCTGGGTGCAGAGTGGAATGTGCTCCCAAGCCAGTGTTGGTTCTAAGTGGGTGAATATTGTCAACCACTGAGAACCAGTGCCTGGCACCTGGTGGCGCCGTGCGAGTGTCTGGTGTGCATGTTTGCACACACTTGTCCTCTCATAAGGGCTCAGTAGATGGGTGAGTGGCATTAATCATGATGAGAGGGGTGAGGATTACTATGCTGGGAGCTAAGGTGCATGATCCTCTGCTCCTGCCCCACCCAACCCCAGGCTTTGAACCATCCACCAATAGCTACTGGGAGCACCTCCTGCATGCGGATGAGAAAGGAGTCGATGAAGTCCCGGGGTGAATTGGGATCCAAGGTGCGCTGGTTCTGTTCCACCTTCCTGGCTATGAAGTCCTCCAGCCCCTGTATCTCCTTGTAGGCCTGCTGCTGGGGTCCTGGCAGGTGCTTCATCACTGAATAGAACATCTCAAAGAGCTGGGATGGGAGAGAGGAAACAGTGGGAGGACAGCTGTCAGCATCAGGACCCAAAGGGAATAGGACCTGAGAAGGAGCGGAGAAGGCTTCAAAACCTTCCTCTGCTTCCCGGGTATTTAGTTGCTGGTTGAAGGGAACACGCGATTATGTTTCCATGTGGGTTTATCCACAAATTTGGGTAAGATGGACGGGGGCATATCTGCAGCATCAGCTATTAGGGTAAAAACTGATAAAGGCAGAAACCCATGTACGTATTCAACTGAGGTTGGATGGAAAGACATCTTGGTGTGTCATTGTTGGGTGGGTCTGTTGTGGCAACCCCCAAGTGGCTAGGCACTCAGAAAGGCCAGACTGGCACAGCTTTCCAGATAACTGTTTGCATTTGGGTTGTGGCTTGCTTTGCATGTGTCTAAGCATTAAGTGAGGTTGTTTGCCAGTGTCACAGTGGAGAAAACTTGGGTGTAAGTGTTTGAGTGTTCAAGTGCATTGCCTAGAGTACTCCCGTAAGAGACACTGAATGGCCCTGGCTGGAGAACATATCTGTGGGTGTGTGTACTTAAGGTATCAAGGTCATTGTGTGTTTGGAGTCTCAGCTGAGGTACCTGTTCGGATTTTCACTTCTCTATGTGGACTGAACAGGTAACCCTAGTATGAATATTTTTAAAAGCATTTGTGACACTTACTTTAATTGTGTGTATGTGTCTCTGCATAGGTGTGTGTACATGATTGCAGGTACTAAAGATGTTGGATCCCCTGGAGCTGGAGTTTAGGCTGTTGTAAGCTACTTAAAGTGAATGGTAGGATATAAATTTGGGTCCATTTCTCTGTGTGTGAGGTCATCCAGAAGGGCTCAGTAGTAGCAACTGTCAGAGGTTATGGTAACTCGGGAGGGAACACCTGCCCCAGAAGGAAGGCTGGATGGAAGGGCTGTGTCTAGTTGCACACTCTGATTTGGTTGGCATCTGTTGAGATAATCAGTTGCCATGGGGATTCCTTATTGGTACCTTTCTTAGAATTTGATCTCATTATTTAGCCGTCCAAGATGGGAGCATATTTGAGGAGATCATGTCCAGAGAAGGATGTCTGATCGAGGCACTGGTGGCCATGCCAGGATTCTGTGGGAGGATTTCATAGGGGCTCCAGCTGAGGCTTGAAGTGGTTACCTGTCCAGTTGAAGTAGCTGTGAACTGGAAACTCCGCATCATCATGCCCAACAGTGACAGGAATTCTTTGTTGTCGTACTCAAAGCGGTCCCCAAACACAATGGAACTGATGACATTAGAGACGGTTCGGCTCATGTAGAAGGTGGGATCTATGTTAGCACCTGGGAGTCGGGCCAAAGTTGGAAGGGAAGAAGGTTGGAGAACCAGGGCTCAGCTGATGGCAGTGTTAGCACCAGAGATTGGGTGCCTGTCCCGACGCTCCCACTGTCTGTCTCAGCACATCACTGTGGTGATATTTTATTTGTGCTGAAATGTGGTGATATTTTATTTGTGCTTTAGTAAATAAAGCTTGCCTGGAGATCAGAGGAAAAAGGCCAGCCATTATAAATAAACAAAGAAGTCAGGCAGCGGTAGCACCGCCCTTCATCCTATCACTTAGGAGGCAGGATCTCTGTGCGTTCAGGGCCACACTGGAAACAGAGCCAGGTGTGGTGGCACACGCCTTAATCCAACACTAGTTAACCATGGAGGTCTGGATATCTGTACAGACAGACAGAAAGTGACAGAGCTGGGCAGGAAGAGGAAGTGATGTAGCTGGACAGTAAGTAAATCAGATGGCAGAAGCAAATCAGAACAGTAAGGCATATGTGCGTGGGTAGACAGGAAGTAATGCGCATTTGGAAGCTGCAGAGTTGGTGAGGTAAGGTTGGCTGGTGGCTTTCCCTATTTCCATGATCTCTCTACGGCTTTCGCCCCTATATTTGGCTCCGTGTTTTTTACTTAATAAGACGATTTAGAAATTCATCTACACATAACTCTTCAGAATCTGCTGTTTCTCTTATGTACTCCGTGACCCTCCGCCTTACCATTTGTGTCCCGAAAGGCCTGTATGAGAAAGCCCGCCTCCTCTATGATCCTCTCCTCGATGCCACGCTTGCCAAAGCCGAAGTCCCTCAGTGTGGAGATGGAGAAGCGCCTGAGTTGCTTGGACCGCTCCCCTGAGCTCAACAGCACACCTGGGGAGCCAAACACAAGCAGGGAAGAGGTTAGAGAGGTATATTTGGGCAATCTGGTACCTCTGACAAATTCCTGGAGGGTGGTGGGGTTGGGCAAAGGGCTGGAATGGGAGAGGTGGGTAAAAGGAAGAATGAGAAAGCCAGGGAGCTGGGAAACTTGAGAAAGATCCAAATTCACAGTGAGTGTCAGAGACAGAGACACTGAGACAACAGTAAAAAGAAGAAGGAGGCATTGGAGAGACAGCTCAGCAGTTAAGAGCACTTAGCTTCTAGCTAATCAGACTTTCATTCCCTGAATCCATGTGTTAGCTCACAGAAGTCTGTAACTCCAGTTCCAGGGAATCTGATGCCCACTTCGGGCCTCCACGGGCACCGGGAAGGCACATGGTACATGGACATCATGCAGGTAAAAGAAATATAAAAAAAAATAAAAATAATTATTAAACCAGGCAGTGGTGGCACGCGCCTTTCTTCCCAGAATTTAGGAGGCAGAGGCAGATGGATCTCTGTGAGATCCAGGCCAGACTGGCTACACTGAGAAACCCTATCTCAAAAAACAAAACAAAATTATTAAATGTTTTTTAAAGAGAGAGTGAGAAGCTGTGTCTGGATAGATGGCAACACAGAGAGACAAGGAGAAAATCTAAAGGAGAGAAGGAAGAGGATCACAAGACATGAGATTTGGATGGATTTAAAGATCGTTGACTAAACCGGGTGTGGTGGTGTGCCCTTTACTCCCAGCACTCTGGAGGTGGAGGCGGGTGGACCTGAGTTCAAGGCCAGCCTGGTCTACAGAGTGAGTTCCAGGACAGGCAGGGCTACACAGAGAAACCTGTCTCAAAAAACAAAATAAAAATTGTGACTGGTCCTAAACTGGACTAGATAAAGAGAAATATGGGCAGAGTCTAGAGACATGGGTCTCTAAAACAGACATCATGTAAGATTTTCACAGAGGAAGAAGAAACAGAGGAAGGGGTTGCTGGAGAACAAGCACATTGCTAAGAGTGACTAATTGAAAAGATTCTGGGATGAAGTTGAAACCTGAAGTTACAAAACAGGATCCCAGCAGGCATTAAGAGTTAAGTTGATATCCCTGGGAGGCCTGCTCCTTTCTGAAGGGAAACAGGAGCAGTGCGTTTTGGGGGGTGTGGGGAGTGGGCTGGGAGGGATGGAGGGAGGGGAGCATTTGGTTGGCATGCATTGTATGAGAGAAGAATGAATAAAAAGAGTTGGCATAGTCTGGGGCTGAGGGAATGGTTCAGTGGTCAGCAACTGCTGAGCTAAGAACAGAGTTCAGTTCCCATTCCACAAGTGCCTGTAACTCTGGCTCTATGACATCTGATGCCCTCTTCTGGCCCTCATAGACACAGATACACACGCACGCACGCGCGCACACACACGCGCACACACACACACACACACACACACACACACACACACACACACACAGAGTTAAGAATAAAGCAAACCCAAAACAAAAAAAAAAAAAAAAAGAAAGCCGGGCGGTGGTGGCGCACGCCTTTAATCCCAGCACTCGGGAGGCAGAGCCAGGCGGATCTCTGTGAGTTCGAGGCCAGCCTGGGCTACCAAGTGAGTTCCAGGACAGGCGCAAAGCTACACAGAGAAACCCTGTCTCGAAAAACCAAAAAAAAAAAAAAAAAAAAAAAAAAGAATAAAGCAAACCATTTTATTTAAAAACAAACAAACAAACAAACAAACAGACCAGAGAGTGATGGTGCATGTCTTTAATCCCAGAACTTGGGAGGTAGACACAGATGGACCTTTGAGTTGGAGGCCAGCCTGGTCTACAGAGGGAGTTTCAGGACAGCCAAGGCTGTTCTATAGAGAAAACCTGTCTCAAAAAAAAAAAAATTTTTTTTTTGAAGTCTGTAAGATCTGGGAAGGGATACCCAGCAAGAGAAATCAGGGAGACACTAACAGAAACACAGAAATGCAGGGAGAATAGGATGTAGAAATTCTAAAACAATTCAGAGGTACACAGAGCAAATTAGCATTGAACAGGCAAATGGATCAAAGACCAGAGAGAGAGCTTGGACTGTGCAGGTGAGTGGGGGAAGACCCTGGAACCTGCAGCCACACATCTGTCTGGCCTAATTCACCTGCTGTCACCCTCACCATAGCCTTTGAAGAACCAGTTCAGGAAAGCTTGCTCTCCGCGGCCACTGAATTCCTCAGCCTGGTCAATCAGAGCCTCCTTCACTGCGTCATACCCCCACAGTACCACAGCAGGACGAGACCCCAGGTAGATAGTGAACACAGGACCATACTGCTCCCTGATCTGAGAGAGAGAGATGCGAGGAGTTAGTTATAGGAGTCATTCTTTGAACTGCCGATGTCCTGATGTCAGGTACTTGGGATGCATTAGGAGCTAGCTGGCTATTACACCCCTACGCCCCCTTTCCTATGTCCGCATTCTGACCTCGTCGGTCTGCTGCCTTAGAACCCCAGACACACCGGGCATGCTCCGCACCCCAAACTCACCCCTCTCCCTGCCCAGTACTACCTTTAAAAGAGAGTCACGAAACTTCTCTGTGTCCAGTTCCAGGAAGTTCCCAATGAAGGGCAATGGGGTGGGTCCTGGAGGCATCTTCCCCAACAGTCTCCTCTGCCTCCACACTGACATTATGATCATGATGCTGAGGCAGGTCAGCACAGCCACCAGGAGCATCCCTGAGGCCAGCATGGTGGCAGTGAGAGGGACAGGTAGATGATGACCTGGGACAGTGAGCCTTTATACTCTAAGCTGAGGTGAGATTTTGGCTCCTGTTTAATAATTTCCTTCCAACTGTTGCCTTGTCATGCAACTGCCTTGGCTGTGACACCAGCAGCAAAGAAGGAGGAGGTGTCAACCTCTGGGCTGGTTTTCATGGAGTGGATTCTAGGAGAGGAGAAAGGATGCCAGGGTTGCGTAACAGAATGTGAGTGTGATTAGGAAACTTCCAGAAAGGAAGAGATACTTATATCTGCATGTAAAGCACCCAAAGAGAGGGTTGAGGGTCTCAAATAGAGAAAGTACTTAACAGACATGGATTTGGGGTTTTAGAAAGAATCCAAGGGTTTGCATTTTGATTGCACAGAACATGCTTGCTGTAGAATTAGACACTTTTGTGAGAAGGCACATAGGTTAACCGTATTAGGAGGGGAGATTCCAGGGTCACTATCTGAAGATGTGGGGTGAGTTGAAGATCCAGACCTGTGGGTATGGAGTTCCTGGCAAGTGACATATATGGAATGTCCAGTAGAATCGTGCAGTCAGAACCTGGGTCCAGGTGTTCATCTTAGCTTTGATGCTGTACGGTCTCCCAGTACCAAGAGTTCTTTAAAAAGCCGCAAAGTGAGACCATGATTGACACTGTGTAACCATATAACCAATATTTTCCAAAGCCCACATGTGGGGGGAAAGGGGGGTCAGGCTAGAGTCATGTGTCTCTGGAACCTTACACAGTTGGAAGGAAGGCAGTGAAAGTTGCAGTTGGCGGAGGGGTTGACCTGGTCTTACAAAGCAGCAATACCAGCCCCCAACCGCCACAACTGCCCCCAAAGTTCCCAATTAGTTTTTAGTTAAATTAGATTGCAAAATTGCTCACACAATGGTCACGGTGACCGATCGCCTTCAAAGTATGCTTATACCTATAGCCCTGGTTGCTCTCAGCCTTTCACAGAAGCCTCTTTTTACAGTAGAAAAAAAAATCAGTGCAGAGACACTTAATTGGTCCAGGTGCTGGGAACAGAAGATGGAATGTCAGCCCTAAATATATGGGGCATCTTTATCAACCATAGTTGTGAACTCAGGAAATCCCTTCTCTTTGCTGGCCCCAGTGTCCCAGGTAGCCAGATGGATGTTATTGGATGGATAGTGAAGAACATGATTGAAGCTGAGGTTAGGATCTTAATCTTATCCAGATGTTGTGGTGTGACCCTGAAAAGGTGGCATTATTGTCTGAGCCTCATGGGACCGGTGACAACATCTTTCACTCTATTTCAGTGGATCATGTACTAGTGAGGTCATGAAAGTTACCAACAACAGCAGACGTGCTCAGTAAATGGCAGCTGCTTTAATTTTGTAGCTAGTGGAGTTTACTAATGTGAAGCTGGCAGAGATTTTCTTCATGGTCTCCCCTGGCTTTCACCTCCTCTAGTCTCACTGTCCCAAAGTCTCTCCTTTTGGGAGGTGAGAAAGGATAGGAGGAGTATTTCAAGCAGGACTCACCCTCCCACCCTCCCTCACGCAGCCGAGGCTGCTTTACTGCATTTGAGGGCAGGAAGCTTTCCTTCCCCATGGGAGACAGAAATACAGAAAGGAAGGTTGGATACCACAGGAATCAAGAGTTGAATTCGAGAGGAGGGAAGAAGACTAGCAGGTGTGGGGAAGGGGAGGACAGAGAAATAGAAGGCTATGGGGGTGAGTATGGTAAATGTGTGTGATATGAAAGGCTTTGAGTCTTCATGAAACTAGAAACTATGTGCAGTTACTTACACCAACTCACAGGATATAAAGCTGAGGAGATAGCGGCAGCTGACAGCTGCTGGGAAGGAGAGAGCTGGGTTCTTTAAGGGGCTGGCTCTCCGCAGTGACCATGCTCCAGAGAGGACCCACTCATCCAAGAGTATATGGGCAGCACCAAGTGAATGTTGATGGCTTAGAGGTTAAGAACACTTGTGGCCCTAGGAGAGGACCTGGGTTCCACTCTCAGCATCCACATGGTGTCTCACAGCGGTCTGCAATCCTTCCAGGGGACCCAACTCCTTCTTGTGACCTCAGTGGGCACCAGGAATGTGCATGGTGTGTATTCATACTTGCAGGCAAAATACTCATCCTATAAAACAGTAGGATAAAAAGTGTTAAAAGAGGACACAGGGAGAGCTGAATGGGTAGGAGTGCTGGTGTGGATCTAGGAGGAGTTTGGGAGAAAAGAATAAATAAGATAAACATATTTGAAATCATCAAAGAACCAATACAAATAAATTCAGCTCAAAGAATATGAAGAAAAATAAAGACTGAGTATAAGAAGTAAATAATGAGATCAGCAGTGAAGCCCAGAGAGGTCCAGGGAGAAACAGAGACATGGACAGAGGCCGATGCTGGTGGACAGTTACTGACATACACAGGAGTGGAGAGTCAGACGTGAGGGCGTGAGATGAGCTGGCCATCGGCATCAAGAGACTCTCCAGACAGGAAGTCAGAGCTCTCCTCTCTCTCTCCTCATTCTCGTCTTTCCCCCTTTTCCCTTCACTCATGCTTCCTCTCTGTCTCACTCTCTGTGTTCATCTTCTCTGTTCCCGACACTGTGTTTCTGATGCCACTTACTCTGCTGCTGCTCATGGGCAGTGCCCCTATGGCTGTCCATCCTGTGCCTCAAGCTTGGTGCCCAGAGCCCAGTGGAGCTTATGTTCAGGACCCAACATGTGCTCTCACCCTGCCCCAAGTTCAGCACCTGAACAGCAGGGAACTGTCCAGGGCCCCAGTGGCTGAGCTCAGAGATGCAGCATGCAGACCACTGGGGCAGCCCAGGGATGAGTCCTCTGCCTCCTTCATTTCTCCCGAGCTGGAGATGATGTCAGTGACAGATGACGTCCTGAAGAGAGACTCACTGATCACTCCTTCACAGCTCTCCAATAAGAGCTGTGCAAACATTCACTTCTTGTGAAGTCTATTTGAGAATGACAGAACTTTACAATGACATCTTCAACCCAGTGGACCATTGACTTCTTTAGGACTGGAATTTAGTTTTTACAGCACGCTCTCCATTGCAATTGGTAAATGATTCTGTGTTGAATCAACAAACAGTGCAAGATCCCTGGGCTGGTTAATTGCGCCACAGCTCTGAACCTTGGCAGAGGGGGCCTTTCGTGACTGCCTTTTGGCAGACTCATAGTCTCTTCCAAAGGGTCCTTGGCCAGAAGGACTGAGCAGCGTTGGGATTTGGGCTGAGATGTCATTGTCAGCCCTTACTCAGTGTGTCCTCTTGATCCAGAGTCAGAGACAAGAAAGGACTTGAGAAAGGGTCCTGCAACCTTGGAGTTCTGGTCTACCCACCCAAGCTCCACTCTCCTTCTTTATCTCTGGCTAGCGTGTCTGTCCTCTGACAGGCAGTCTGCACTGTCACGCAAACAACATGCTGCCAGAAGCGGTGACGCAGCTGACTTCCGTCCTGGAGAGCTCTCCTCCTCATCCTCCTGGGATGTCAAATTACTGGGCATGTTTAAGTTAAGCCATGTGAGGTTTATCTTTTGTAGAAAGCTCCATATTTCTGACACCTGCCAGTTCAACTGATGGAAAACAGAGCTGAGATGTAAATGAAGGAGAAATATAAATGGAACAAGGCTCTTGATGTCATTGAAAGAAGGAGTGGGAGCTGGAGGGATGACTCAGCAGTTAAGAGAGCCTTCTGTTTTTGCAGAGGACCAGAGTTAGTTCCCAGCACCCCAGGAGGGAACACAAACACCTGTAACTCTGCTTTCAAGTGACCTTCTTCTGGTGCCCTCAGCCACTGCATAGACAGAGTGCGCACACGGATAAGCAGGCATACACATGCATATCAAGTAAAGAATGAGTAAATAAATTTGAAATAAGACACATAAGAAGATAATAATATGATAATTTATGTGGCAACAAATTAAATAACATAAAGTAATAAACAAGATTTTAGAAATGTACAAAAAAACCCCAACTGATTCAGAAAGAAATTAAAATATCTGTACAGACCTATATAGAAAAGTAAAAATAACAATAACAAAAAAGTCTATATAAAAAAAATTGTCTGAGACTTGGTGATTTCAAAATTGAATGCCATCAAATATGTTTAGAAGCACAAACACCAACTCTTTTCCATTTTTCCATTTAATTCAAGAGGGATTATTTCCTAATTCATTCTAAGTTTACAACCTCTAAAGAAAGTGGACTAAAAAACACTCAATAAACTACTAGGTGTTAAAATTTAGCACCATATAGAAGGGATTATACAGTTATATGACAACGTTATACAGATAATGACAACATTAAATTCATCCTGGGACCACAGGGATTGTTCTGTGAGGGACCCCAAAACAACTTGACCATACAGCTACCATAACAGGCTTAAAGGCCCAGACACAGCTTCTGGCAGACCCCACTCAGTGGGGCCTGCATCTAAGGAGAAATACCTGAAGCCCAAACACAGCTTCTGGCAGGTAACACCTGGACCCAGGAAAAGCCATGAGCTGACCCCACCCAGTGGGGCTTGCATCTAACATTCCAAACATTCCCTATACAGCTAGACAAATGCCAGCCAATCAGGGTCCTGAACCCTGGAAGTCCCCTCACCTCAACCTCTGCTATGATAAAAACCCCACCCTGCTGGGGTCCTGAGCTCTCTGCTCTCACAGAGAAGGGGAGAGAGAGAGAGAGAGAGACCAAGCTCAGAGCTTGAAGATAATAAAGGCTCTTTGCTTTTACATTCGGGATTCAGTCTCCGTGGTGGTCTTTTGGGGGTCCCTCAATCTGGGCATAACAGTTCAACGTGAGAAAATTAGTTGAGTGACAGAGTCAATATTAAAAGAAAACTCTCACACACTTCTCTTAGCTGATGAAGAAAAAGAATGTGGCAAACTCTAAAATTCCAATGGCACTAGGGAGATGGCTCAGTCATTTGAGTCACACCACCCATATAAAGGGTAACAACAATTGGTTGTGGTGGTTATCCCTCCCCTCTTGTGGTCTCTGTGGCACTGGGCATGTATTTGGTGCACAGACATCATGAAGACAAAACACCCATGCACACAAAATAAGTAAATAAAAAATTAAAAAATATCTGTCTATTACATTTATGTTACCTAACATGTTGATGAAGAATTTATCATAGTGTTCTCTTATAATCCTCCTTATTTCAAATGTATTTACTTATTTTTTTTATTTTTACTAATTTTCTCTCATATATTACGTCCTGTGTAGCTAGAGTTTTCCTGCCTTGCCCACAGTCAGGACAAATCTCTCTCACCTGCTAGTCCCACAGCTGCTCAGACCCGACCAAGTAAACACAGAGACTTATATTGCTTACAAACTGTATGGCTGTGGCAGGCTTCTTGCTAACTGTTCTTACAGCTTAAATTAATCCATTTCCATTAATCTCTACCTTGCCACGTGGCTCGTGGCTTACTGGAATCTTCACATGCTGTTTGTCATCGTGGCAGTTGGCAGTGTCTCTCTGACTCAGCCTTCCACTTCCCAGCTTTATTCTCCTCCTTGTCCCGCCTATACTTCCTGCCTGGCCACTGGCCAATCAGTGATTTATTTACCAACCAATCAGAGCAACACACTTGCCATACAGAACATCCCACAGCAGTCCCATCCAAAATTTCCTCTCCCTCCTCTCCTGAAAGGCCCTTCCCTACCTCTTCTCTCCCCCAGATACACTCCTCCTCCATTTCCCTTCAGCAGGCCTCCCAGGATCTCAACTAAACAAGTCATAGCAAGTTATAATAAGATGAGGCACATCTCTCATATCAAGGCTGGATGAGGCAACCCAATAGGAGAAAAAGGGTCCCAAGAGCAGGCAAAATAGTCAGATACAGCACCCTCCCCACTCCCACTGTTAGGAGTCCCACAAGAACACCAAGCTACACAACCATAACATATATGTAGAAGACCCAGTGCAGACCCATACAGGCTCCCTGATTGTTACTTCAGTTTCTGTGAGCCCCTATGAGACCTCCTTAGTTGATTCTATGATCCATGTTCTTATGGTGTCCTTGACCCCTCTGGCTCCTATAATCCTTTCTTCCCCTTTTCTTTGGGATTCCTCAAGCTCTGTCTAATGTTTAGCTGTGGGTCTCTGCATATGCTTCTATCAGTTGTTGGGTGGAGTCTCTCTGATGATGATTATGCTAGGCTCCAGTCAACCAGTATAACAGAATATCACTAGGGATCATTTTATTGCCTGGTTTTTTGTTTGTTTGTTTGTGTGTTGCCAGTCATGTTTGGTTCTATCCTACGTCTCTGGGCTGCCCAGCCTTTGGTTCCTGGCCCTCCAGGCAGTGTCAGGTGTGGGCTCCCTCTCAAGGTAGCATGGGTCTCAAGCTGGACCAGTCTTTGGTTTGCCACTCTCACAAGTTCTACATCACCTTTACCCCAGCACGAATTGCTCAGTGGTTAAGAGTGCTTACTTATTCTTTAATTGACATGCATGTGTGTGCCCACTTATCTGTCTGTGCACCATATGCATGCAGGGCCTGAGGAGGCCAGAAGAGGACTTCGTTCACTTGGAATTAGAGTTACAGATTGTTGTGAGCTGCCATATAGGTGCAGGGAGTCAACCCTGGTCCTCGGCAAGAACAGCAGGGGCTCTTAACTGCTGAGTCATCCCTCCAACCCCCACTTCTTATTTCCATAACTTCAAGCATAATGTCCTATTTATACTTCTGATTCAATCCTTGATGTCTCAGCTCTGTTTTCCATCAGTTGAGCTGGCAGATGCCAATTCCATGGATCTTCTACACAATCAAAACCTCACACAACACCATCTAAATAAAAACCATTGACATTTTAACGAGCTAAATATCAGTCTCCACTGTTCTTTAATGAGCCAGGCATCATGACACACACCAGTGATCTCAGCACTCAGGAAGGTGACACAGAAGGATGTGAGTTCAGAAGTTTGAGAGCAGCCTGAAAAAAAAAAAGTGACACTATTTAAAAAAAATCCCAAAAAGTTGAACTTGCTTTGTTTTTAGTGCAGGTTTTAGTGTGCGTTTTCTCTGTGCAAAGATTTAGGCAAGACGACTCTCACGTTCCCATTTTCCTTCTCACATTACTTTCCCATGTGGTTTCTTCCCCATGCACGCTGATTTACCCACTACAATGGAGGTATACATGAAAACATCCATGGCATACCATGAATACGTTGTATTTTCATTTCTCCACCACAAAGGATGTTTTAAATGGGGCTTTAAATTTCCACAGACTGATCAATTTTTCAGTTTCCCATGTTACTGATTTCTAGATTCACTCTTATGGCAAGAATTGATATTTCTATATTTTCAACACTTTCAAATGTATCGCATCATATTCTGTGAGCTTGCTTGAAGTCAAAAGTGGAGTTTGTTCCCCATGCGCTTGAGAGGTGTATTCTGGCCAGGGTCAATTTGGATGTGTGTGCTCTTGAAGCAGATCCCGGGAGGATGAGGAGGACAGCTCTCCAGGATGGAAGTCAGCTGCATCACCGCTTCTGGCAGCATGTTGTTTGCGTGACAGTGCAGACTGCCTGTCAGAGGACAGACATGCTAGCCAGAGATAAAGAAGGAGAGTGGAGCTTGGGTGGGTAGACCAGAACTCCAAGGTTGCAGGACCCTTTCTCAAGTCCTTTCTTGTCTCTGACTCTGGATCAAGAGGACACACTGAGTAAGGGCTGACAATGACATCTCAGCCCAAATCCCAACGCTGCTCAGTCCTTCTGGCCAAGGACCCTTTGGAAGAGACTATGAGTCTGCCAAAAGGCAGTCACGAAAGGCCCCCTCTGCCAAGGTTCAGAGCTGTGGCGCAATTAACCAGCCCAGGGATCTTGCACTGTTTGTTGATTCAACACAGAATCATTTACCAATTGCAATGGAGAGCGTGCTGTAAAAACTAAATTCCAGTCCTAAAGAAGTCAATGGTCCACTGGGTTGAAGATGTCATTGTAAAGTTCTGTCATTCTCAAATAGACTTCACAAGAAGTGAATGTTTGCACAGCTCTTATTGGAGAGCTGTGAAGGAGTGATCAGTGAGTCTCTCTTCAGGACGTCATCTGTCACTGACATCATCTCCAGCTCGGGAGAAATGAAGGAGGCAGAGGACTCATCCCTGGGCTGCCCCAGTGGTCTGCATGCTGCATCTCTGAGCTCAGCCACTGGGGCCCTGGACAGTTCCCTGCTGTTCAGGTGCTGAACTTGGGGCAGGGTGAGAGCACATGTTGGGTCCTGAACATAAGCTCCACTGGGCTCTGGGCACCAAGCTTGAGGCACAGGATGGACAGCCATAGGGGCACTGCCCATGAGCAGCAGCAGAGTAAGTGGCATCAGAAACACAGTGTCGGGAACAGAGAAGATGAACACAGAGAGTGAGACAGAGAGGAAGCATGAGTGAAGGGAAAAGGGGGAAAGACGAGAATGAGGAGAGAGAGAGGAGAGCTCTGACTTCCTGTCTGGAGAGTCTCTTGATGCCGATGGCCAGCTCATCTCACGCCCTCACGTCTGACTCTCCACTCCTGTGTATGTCAGTAACTGTCCACCAGCATCGGCCTCTGTCCATGTCTCTGTTTCTCCCTGGACCTCTCTGGGCTTCACTGCTGATCTCATTATTTACTTCTTATACTCAGTCTTTATTTTTCTTCATATTCTTTGAGCTGAATTTATTTGTATTGGTTCTTTGATGATTTCAAATATGTTTATCTTATTTATTCTTTTCTCCCAAACTCCTCCTAGATCCACACCAGCACTCCTACCCATTCAGCTCTCCCTGTGTCCTCTTTTAACACTTTTTATCCTACTGTTTTATAGGATGAGTATTTTGCCTGCAAGTATGAATACACACCATGCACATTCCTGGTGCCCACTGAGGTCACAAGAAGGAGTTGGGTCCCCTGGAAGGATTGCAGACCGCTGTGAGACACCATGTGGATGCTGAGAGTGGAACCCAGGTCCTCTCCTAGGGCCACAAGTGTTCTTAACCTCTAAGCCATCAACATTCACTTGGTGCTGCCCATATACTCTTGGATGAGTGGGTCCTCTCTGGAGCATGGTCACTGCGGAGAGCCAGCCCCTTAAAGAACCCAGCTCTCTCCTTCCCAGCAGCTGTCAGCTGCCGCTATCTCCTCAGCTTTATATCCTGTGAGTTGGTGTAAGTAACTGCACATAGTTTCTAGTTTCATGAAGACTCAAAGCCTTTCATATCACACACATTTACCATACTCACCCCCATAGCCTTCTATTTCTCTGTCCTCCCCTTCCCCACACCTGCTAGTCTTCTTCCCTCCTCTCGAATTCCCCTCTTGATTCCTGTGGTATCCAACCTTCCTTTCTGTATTTCTGTCTCCCATGGGGAAGGAAAGCTTCCTGCCCTCAAATGCAGTAAAGCAGCCTCGGCTGCGTGAGGGAGGGTGGGAGGGTGAGTCCTGCTTGAAATACTCCTCCTATCCTTTCTCACCTCCCAAAAGGAGAGACTTTGGGACAGTGAGACTAGAGGAGGTGAAAGCCAGGGGAGACCATGAAGAAAATCTCTGCCAGCTTCACATTAGTAAACTCCACTAGCTACAAAATTAAAGCAGCTGCCATTTACTGAGCACGTCTGCTGTTGTTGGTAACTTTCATGACCTCACTAGTACATGATCCACTGAAATAGAGTGAAAGATGTTGTCACCGGTCCCATGAGGCTCAGACAATAATGCCACCTTTTCAGGGTCACACCACAACATCTGGATAAGATTAAGATCCTAACCTCAGCTTCAATCATGTTCTTCACTATCCATCCAATAACATCCATCTGGCTACCTGGGACACTGGGGCCAGCAAAGAGAAGGGATTTCCTGAGTTCACAACTATGGTTGATAAAGATGCCCCATATATTTAGGGCTGACATTCCATCTTCTGTTCCCAGCACCTGGACCAATTAAGTGTCTCTGCACTGATTTTTTTTTCTACTGTAAAAAGAGGCTTCTGTGAAAGGCTGAGAGCAACCAGGGCTATAGGTATAAGCATACTTTGAAGGCGATCGGTCACCGTGACCATTGTGTGAGCAATTTTGCAATCTAATTTAACTAAAAACTAATTGGGAACTTTGGGGGCAGTTGTGGCGGTTGGGGGCTGGTATTGCTGCTTTGTAAGACCAGGTCAACCCCTCCGCCAACTGCAACTTTCACTGCCTTCCTTCCAACTGTGTAAGGTTCCAGAGACACATGACTCTAGCCTGACCCCCCTTTCCCCCCACATGTGGGCTTTGGAAAATATTGGTTATATGGTTACACAGTGTCAATCATGGTCTCACTTTGCGGCTTTTTAAAGAACTCTTGGTACTGGGAGACCGTACAGCATCAAAGCTAAGATGAACACCTGGACCCAGGTTCTGACTGCACGATTCTACTGGACATTCCATATATGTCACTTGCCAGGAACTCCATACCCACAGGTCTGGATCTTCAACTC
The DNA here is from genome assembly GCF_007827085.1 of Peromyscus californicus insignis. Lineage (NCBI taxonomy): Eukaryota > Metazoa > Chordata > Mammalia > Rodentia > Cricetidae > Peromyscus > Peromyscus californicus. The sequence goes on along the minus strand of NW_026294562.1, from coordinate 173,659,793 downwards.
ACCCCACATCTTCAGATAGTGACCCTGGAATCTCCCCTCCTAATACGGTTAACCTATGTGCCTTCTCACAAAAGTGTCTAATTCTACAGCAAGCATGTTCTGTGCAATCAAAATGCAAACCCTTGGATTCTTTCTAAAACCCCAAATCCATGTCTGTTAAGTACTTTCTCTATTTGAGACCCTCAACCCTCTCTTTGGGTGCTTTACATGCAGATATAAGTATCTCTTCCTTTCTGGAAGTTTCCTAATCACACTCACATTCTGTTACGCAACCCTGGCATCCTTTCTCCTCTCCTAGAATCCACTCCATGAAAACCAGCCCAGAGGTTGACACCTCCTCCTTCTTTGCTGCTGGTGTCACAGCCAAGGCAGTTGCATGACAAGGCAACAGTTGGAAGGAAATTATTAAACAGGAGCCAAAATCTCACCTCAGCTTAGAGTATAAAGGCTCACTGTCCCAGGTCATCATCTACCTGTCCCTCTCACTGCCACCATGCTGGCCTCAGGGATGCTCCTGGTGGCTGTGCTGACCTGCCTCAGCATCATGATCATAATGTCAGTGTGGAGGCAGAGGAGACTGTTGGGGAAGATGCCTCCAGGACCCACCCCATTGCCCTTCATTGGGAACTTCCTGGAACTGGACACAGAGAAGTTTCGTGACTCTCTTTTAAAGGTAGTACTGGGCAGGGAGAGGGGTGAGTTTGGGGTGCGGAGCATGCCCGGTGTGTCTGGGGTTCTAAGGCAGCAGACCGACGAGGTCAGAATGCGGACATAGGAAAGGGGGCGTAGGGGTGTAATAGCCAGCTAGCTCCTAATGCATCCCAAGTACCTGACATCAGGACATCGGCAGTTCAAAGAATGACTCCTATAACTAACTCCTCGCATCTCTCTCTCTCAGATCAGGGAGCAGTATGGTCCTGTGTTCACTATCTACCTGGGGTCTCGTCCTGCTGTGGTACTGTGGGGGTATGACGCAGTGAAGGAGGCTCTGATTGACCAGGCTGAGGAATTCAGTGGCCGCGGAGAGCAAGCTTTCCTGAACTGGTTCTTCAAAGGCTATGGTGAGGGTGACAGCAGGTGAATTAGGCCAGACAGATGTGTGGCTGCAGGTTCCAGGGTCTTCCCCCACTCACCTGCACAGTCCAAGCTCTCTCTCTGGTCTTTGATCCATTTGCCTGTTCAATGCTAATTTGCTCTGTGTACCTCTGAATTGTTTTAGAATTTCTACATCCTATTCTCCCTGCATTTCTGTGTTTCTGTTAGTGTCTCCCTGATTTCTCTTGCTGGGTATCCCTTCCCAGATCTTACAGACTTCAAAAAAATTTTTTTTTTAATTTTTTTTTTTGAAACAGGGTTTCTCTATAGAACAGCCTTGGCTGTCCTGAAACTCCCTCTGTAGACCAGGCTGGCCTCCAACTCAAAGGTCCATCTGTCTCTACCTCCCAAGTTCTGGGATTAAAGACATGCACCATCACTCTCTGGTCTGTTTGTTTGTTTTTAAATAAAATGGTTTGCTTTATTCTTAACTCTGTGTGTGTGTGTGCGTGTGCGCCTGCGTGCGTGGGCGCACGTGCGCATGCACTCGTGCCTGTGTATCTGTGTCTATGAGGGCCAGAAGAGGGCATCAGATGTCATAGAGCCAGAGTTACAGGCACTTGTGGAATGGGAACTGAACTCTGTTCTTAGCTCAGCAGTTGCTGACCACTGAACCATTCCTTCAGCCCCAGACTATGCCAACTCTTTTTATTCATTCTTCTCTCGTACAATGCATGCCAACCAAATGCTCCCCTCCCTCCATCCCTCCCAGCCCCCTCCCCACACCCCCCAAAACCCACTGCTCCTGTTTCCCTTCAGAAAGGAGCAGGCCTCCCAGGGATATCAACTTAACTCTTAATGCCTGCTGGGATCCTGCTTTGTAACTTCAGGTTTCAACTTCATCCCAGAATCTTTTCAATTAGTCACTCTTAGCAATGTGTTCTCCAGCAACCCCTTCCTCTGTTTCTTCTTCCTCTGTGAAAATCTTACATGATGTCTGTTTTAGAGACCCATGTCTCTAGACTCTGCCCATATTTCTCTTTATCTAGTCCAGTTTAGGACCAGTCACAATTTTTATTTTGTTTTTTTTGACAGGGTTTCTCTGTGTAGCCCTGCCTGTTCTGGAACTCACTCTGTAGACCAGGCTGGCCTTGAACTCAGGTCCACCCGCCTCCACCTCCAGAGTGCTGGGAGTAAAGGGCACACCACCACACCCGGTTTAGTCAACGATCTTTAAATCCATCCAAATCTCATGTCTTGTGATCCTCTTCCTTCTCTCCTTTAGATTTTCTCCTTGTCTCTCTGTGTTGCCATCTATCCAGACACAGCCTCTCACTCTCTCTTTAAAAAACATTTAATAATTTTGTTTTGTTTTTTGAGATAGGGTTTCTCAGTGTAGCCAGCCTGGCCTGGAACTCACAGAGATCCATCTGCCTCTGCCTCCTAAATTCTGGGAAGAAAGGCGTGGGCCACCACTGCCTGGTTTAATAATTTTTATTTTTTTTATATTTCTTTTACCTGCATGATGTCCATGTACCATGTGCCTTCCCGGTGCCCATGGAGGCCAGAAGTGGGCATCAGATTCCCTGGAACTGGAGTTACAGACTTCTGTGAGCTAACACATGGATTCAGGGAATGAAAGTCTGATTAGCTAGAAGCTAAGTGCTCTTAACTGCTGAGCTGTCTCTCCAATGCCTCCTTCTTCTTTTTACTGTTGTCTCAGTGTCTCTGTCTCTGATACTCAATTTGGATCTTTCTCAAGTTTCCCAGCTCCCTGGCTTTCTCATTCTTCCTTTTACCCACCTTTCCCATTCCAGCCCTTTGCCCAACCCCACCACCCTCCAGGAATTTGTCAGAGGTACCAGATTGCCCAAATATACCTCTCTAACCTCTTCCCATGCTTGTGTTTGGCTCCGCAGGTGTGCTGTTGAGCTCCGGGGAGCGGTCCAAGCAACTCAGGCGCTTCTCCATCTCCACACTGAGGGACTTCGGCTTTGGCAAGCGTGGCATCGAGGAGAGGATCATAGAGGAGGCGGGCTTTCTCATACAGGCCTTTCGGGACACAAACGGTAAGGCGGAGGGTCACGGAGTACATAAGAGAAACAGCAGATTCTGAGGAGTTATGTGTAGATGAATTTCTAAATCGTCTTATTAAGTAAAAAACACGGAGGCAAATATAGGGGCGAAAGCCGTAGAGAGATCACGGAAATAGGGAAAGCCACCAGCCAACCTTACCTCACCAACTCTGCAGCTTCCAAATGCGCGTTACTTCCTGTCTACCCACGCACATATGCCTTGCTGTTCTGATTTGCTTCTGCCATCTGATTTACTTACTGTCCAGCTACATCACTTCCTCTTCCTGCCCAGCTCTGTCACTTTCTGTCTGTCTGTACAGATCTCCAGACCTCCATGGTTAACTAGTGTTGGATTAAGGCGTGTGTCACCACACCTGGCTCTGTTTCCAGTGTGGCCCTGAACGCACAGAGATTCTGCCTCCTAAGTGATAGGATGAAGGGCGTGTGCTACCGCTGCCTGACTTCTTTGTTTATTTATAATGGCTGGCCTTTTTCCTCTGATCTCCAGGCAAGCTTTATTTACTAAAGCACAAATAGAATATCACCACATTTCAGCACAAATAAAATATCACCACAGTGATGTGCTGAGACAGACAGTGGGAGCGTCGGGACAGGCACCCAATCTCTGGTGGTGCTAACACTGCCATCAGCTGAGCCCTGGTTCTCCAACCTTCTTCCCTTCCAACTCTGGCCCGACTCCCAGGTGCTAACATAGATCCCACCTTCTACATGAGCCGAACCGTCTCTAATGTCATCAGTTCCATTGTGTTTGGGGACCGATTTGAGTACGACAACAAAGAATTCCTGTCACTGTTGGGCATGATGATGCGGAGTTTCCAGTTCACAGCTACTTCAACTGGACAGGTAACCAGTTCAAGCCTCAGCTGGAGCCCCTATGAAATCCTCCCACAGAATCCTGGCATGGCCACCAGTGCCTCGATCAGACATCCTTCTCTGGACATGATCTCCTCAGATACGCTCCCATCTTGGACAGCTAAAGAATGAGATCAAATCCTAAGAAAGGTACCAATACGGAATCCCCATGGCAACTGATTATCTCAACAGATGCCAACCAAATCAGAGTGTGCAACTAGACACAGCCCTTCCATCCAGCCTTCCTTCTGGGGCAGGTGTTCCCTCCCGAGTTACCATAACCTCTGACAGTTGCTACTACTGAGCCCTTCTGGATGACTTCACACACAGAGAAATGGACCCAAATTTATATCCTACCACTCACTTTAAGTAGCTTACAACAGGCTAAACTCCAGCTCCAGGAGATCCAACATCTTTAGTACCTGCAATCATGTACACACACCTATGCAGAGACACATACACACAATTAAAGTAAGTGTCACAAATGCTTTTAAAAATATTCATACTAGGGTTACCTGTTCTGTCCACATAGAGAAGTGAAAATCTGAACAAGTACCTCAGCTGAGACTCCAAACACACAATGACCTCGATACGTTAAGTACACACACCCACAGACATGTTCTCCAGCCAGGGCCATTCAGTGTCTCTTACGGGAGTACTCTAGGCAATGTACTTGAACACTCAAACACTTACACCCAAGTTTTCTCCACTGTGACACTGGCAAACAACCTCACTTAATGCTTAGACACATGCATAGCAACCCAAAACCCAAATGCAAACAGTTATCTGGAAAGCTGTGCCAGTCTGGCCTTTCTGAGTGCCTAGCCACTTGGGGGTTGCCACAACAGACCCACCCAACAATGACACACCAAGATGTCTTTCCATCCAACCTCAGTTGAATACGTACATGGGTTTCTGCCTTTATCAGTTTTTACCCTAATAGCTGATGCTGCAGATATGCCCCCGTCCATCTTACCCAAATTTGTGGATAAACCCACATGGAAACATAATCACGTGTTCCCTTCAACCAGCAGCTAAATACCCGGGAAGCAGAGGAAGGTTTTGAAGCCTTCTCCGCTCTTTCTCAGGTCCTATTCCCTTTGGGTCCTGATGCTGACAGCTGTCCTCCCACTGTTTCCTCTCTCCCATCCCAGCTCTTTGAGATGTTCTATTCAGTGATGAAGCACCTGCCAGGACCCCAGCAGCAGGCCTACAAGGAGATACAGGGGCTGGAGGACTTCATAGCCAGGAAGGTGGAACAGAACCAGCGCACCTTGGATCCCAATTCCCCCCGGGACTTCATCGACTCCTTTCTCATCCGCATGCAGGAGGTGCTCCCAGTAGCTATTGGTGGATGGTTCAAAGCCTGGGGTTGGGTGGGGCAGGAGCAGAGGATCATGCACCTTAGCTCCCAGCATAGTAATCCTCACCCCTCTCATCATGATTAATGCCACTCACCCATCTACTGAGCCCTTATGAGAGGACAAGTGTGTGCAAACATGCACACCAGACACTCCCACGGCGCCACCAGGTGCCAGGCACTGGTTCTCAGTGGTTGACAATATTCACCCACTTAGAACCAACACTGGCTTGGGAGCACATTCCACTCTGCACCCAGGTCTAGAATTAGGAAAACACAACCCAGAGACGTTAGGCTGCTTGTCTGGGGTCAGGCTGCAGGGAGCAGAGGGCTCTGGCTGAAACCTGGTCTCTGTGGCTCCAAGGTAGGGTCCTTCAACCAGCATTGTCTCCAATCTCTCCTACCCTGGTCCTCAGATAACCCATGTGAATAGGTGACCTGGCTTCACAATGTGATCCCAGAGGGGCCTCATGTTCACATGTATGTCCATTCCCCATCTTTAAGAAATAAAATGAGGATTTATGTAATCTGTATTTCCAAGGATCCAAAGTGAGGCTGGAGAGAGGCTCAGGGGCTAAGCGTGCTCGCTGCATAGGTGTGAGGATCCGATTTGGAATCACCAGAACCCATGTGAGGAGCCATACATGGGAATGGGTGCCTGCTCTCTCAGCATTGGAGGGTGGAGACATGTGGATCCCAAGAGCTTGCTGGACAGTCAGATGGCAGACCCTGTCTCAAAGGAACAAGGCAGAAAATGAGAGAAGATACCCAATGGTCTCCTGTGGTTGCCTCATGTATGTTCATGGGTATGGACATGGACATCCACATGCACATATGTACCCACAGATAATCAGCATGCACACACACACACACACACACTCACACACACACACACACACACACACACACACACACACTTGAGAAGGAGTAAGATGCTTCCACTCCAAATTCTGATTCTCCATCTCATAGGAACTGCTCCTAAGTTTCATCACCCCTTTGTCTCTATCCTCTCTTTCTCTCCCCTTTCTTACCTCCTCCTCTTTCTCTCCTCTTTTTTAAAACATCATTACTATTTAATCAACTTCCAACTAAGTTGATAGCAAAAGGACAGAGATTCACCCGGGGAAAGACCAAGGAAGAAGTTCTTGGGAAGAGCCATCACCTGGGGAGAGCTGGTTGATCAGGGTCTCTCTTTCCACCTCAATCTGAACCAAGATAAGTGAATCCAAGGGAAACTTCCAGTAGTTCCCCAAGGAGTGATAATGGACTCATCATAAATGCCCATCTCCCTATAGGAGAAGAAGAACCCCCAAACTCAGTTTCACATGAGGAACCTGTTGACGACCACACTGAACCTTTTCTTCGGGGGCACAGAGACTGTCAGCACAACCATGCGTTATGGCTTCCTGCTGCTCATGAAGAACCCTCACATTGCAGGTAAGGCTACAGAGCACAGGAAAGTGGAGGCCGCATTGCCCCACCCCCCAATGTTCCAGAAATGGGCTACCCTAACCCCAGCTCTCCCAGATCTCTGGGTCCTCAGAAAGTCTCTGATATGCAGAGACAGGAGGAAGACTGATGTGATAGACATCCACTTGTTAGTGCTGATCACCATCTGACCGGCTTCTCCAGGTTCTTACCATCTTCTTCTGAAGAAGTACAACAAATGGCAAAGCCTTGAGGGATTTTTCCAATTCAAGGGGAAAGCAAAATGAATAGCTACACTGCAGAGGAGCAGTGGGCTGAGCAGGATTTGCTGAGAAGAAGCCCTGGTTATTGTCTAGGATTTCCCTTTGTGGGTTCAGGAAGAGGAAGAGTTGATTGGTAGGGATAGGGTGTGGGTAGTTCTGTGTTTTGATTGATAGGCTTGAGTTATATAAGCTCTGTTAATTAGGCATGTTGTTTCCCACAGTGCATGTAGTATTAATCATGGGCATGTCCAATCACATGCAGGCATAAGATGGTAAATGGGTCGTTTTCCCTAAAAGTTCACTCAAAGATACAATTTGCTTTACTCAGCATGCACCTAAGCCCTGCTCAGGCTGGACTGGTCCACTGGCTCTAGTTCTGGGATATGTTCAACGATGTTGCTATAGTGATGTTCCAGGTCACTGGGATGCATGTGACTGGTTGCCTTGTTTAGAGAAGGGTGTGTCTGGAGCGCAGCATCAGTGGGCATCCTGGGGTGCTAGTCTGTCCCTGCAAACTACCCATCTTAAGCCGAGTCTCACTAGCTATTTTAACATGGTGAAGGCCTGAACCAATTTGTAAACTACTCTCCATCATACAAGGTCCCTTATCTGTTCTTCTTGGGTCATTCTCTAAGTCTCTTTTGCAAATGCATGTGATTCTGGCCCAAGAAGGTTAATGGAACCCTACTCCAGCACCAAATATGGCCAAGGTCTACTGCCAATGATCTACAAGACGCCACCCATAATTCCACAATACCATTTGGACTTGCATATTTAATCTATATTCCCTTTTTTAGACACATAAGCATATCTTCTCTTCTCAGCTAAGATGCATGAGGAAATTGACCAGGTGATTGGCAGGAACCGGCCGCCCAAGTACGAGGACCATTTGAAGATGCCCTACACCGAGGCTGTGATCCACGAGATCCAGAGATTTGTGGATGTAATTCCTTTAGGTGTGCCTCGTAGCACCACCAAGGACATCAAGTTTCGGGACTTCCTCATCCCCAAGGTGCTGCTCTGCCCAGCCTGAAGGAACCTTCAGGAATATTCCACACTGTCCTTCCTTCTCAAGCAAACATTTGCTCCCTCATCATACCCTTTCAACCGAGCTGCTCAGAGTCCCCTGGATCCTGGGTCTCAGATTGTCCAGGGATCAACCCTATGTTTAGCAAACTCCTGTTGTAAGGAACATGAGCCCATTTCTCTAGAACTTGTTTCTTATGCTGAAGAGTCTCCTGTCCTCTAAGCATCCTGCCAAGGCACACAATCCCTAAGCATCCCAAACCCTCTGTGTCCGGGAGTGTGAACCTCCCAGTCCCAGGACCTCCTAAATTGATAGGCACGAGTTTGCTCATTCCCCAACAACCTGTCCCAGGAGACACAGAGTCTGTATCGCTCCAATGATCTTAGAAAGCATGAACTGCCACTTCTCCAATAGAACCTGTCCCAGGGATGTTAACCTCACATTCCCCGATGCTTCTCCGTCAACCTTCTCCTCTTCCTTCCAATCCTGTGAGCTCCGAGGATGCTCATCTCTCATGCGGCCTCATCAGTCCCCATGGCTCCTCTCTTTCAGGGCACGGATGTTTTGCCCATACTGAGTTCTGTGCTGAAGGACCCCCAGTTCTTCTCCAATCCCAACGACTTTGACCCCCAGCACTTTCTGGATGACAAGGGGCAGTTTAAGAAGAGCAATGCTTTTGTGCCCTTTTCCATTGGTAAGAGGGCCCTGTTCATACCCACAGGGCTAACACGTCCTGGCTCCTCTCTCTGAAGTGTGGTGTTGGACCGGTCTCCAGTTTGGAATTTACTGTTGGAGTCTGCCTTCCAGCCAACCAAATGCAACTTCCTTGTGGACTCAGGCCAAAGGAGAATCATGATCAAACCCCTTTCAGAGATAGGAAAAATCAAGGCTCAGGCTGAGTCTGAGTCATACAGACAAGATTTAGTAGGTGATAGCAGAGCAGCCATACTCGAGAGTCTATTAATTGGAGGGGCATTTAGACTTCTCATTGTGCCAGCTTGTCATGGGTCACCTTCCCCTGCCCCATGTACAAGGGTTACAGAGGCTCAGAGACATCCTTCAGACTACAGTGCTGCAGGCCCTTCTCCTTGGTGAATCCAGCTGCCGACCTGGCATAGGGTGAGGTGACATGACAATTGGCTTCACTTCCATCCTCTACTTCTTCTCTTCTCCAGGAAAGCGATACTGTTTTGGAGAAAACCTGGCTAAGATGGAGCTCTTCATCTTCTTCACAACCATTATGCAGAACTTCCACTTCAAGTCTCCACAGGCACCCCAAGACATAGACGTGTCCCCACAATGTGTCGGCTTTGGCACAATCCCTCGAAGATTCACCATGAGCTTCCTGCCTCGCTGAGCAGGAACCCTGCTGGGTAGAGACACTGAGCATGTCCAGAAAGAGGGAGGGGCTAGTGGGGTGGGTCCAATGGGGCTAAAGGAAAGCATGAAAATTAGAGGGAAATCTGGGGCTTGATGTGTTACACCCAGAGAACAACTGAGTAGAGTGCTCACCTTCCTGAAGACGGCTTCTTCAAAGGTGGGATGAGAGACTGGGATACCTGTCCCTAGTATCTGAACACTGATGGAATAATTAAAGCTATTGTTGATTGCACAAGAGTTCGGTGTGAATTTCATAGGAATAGCAATACACTGTCTGCTGTCTTAGTCCTCAGGAACCCACATGGGAAAGGGAACTGTACTCATGTCTGTCCGACAGATGACAAGATTGAGGTTTAGAATGTTCAAGTTACTGGCCTGGCTAGGGCTCACTCCTGCTAATTCCATTACTTGAGCATTACAAAACAGGGCAATTGCCGCCAGTGTTAGGCTAGCCTGGGCTATGTTGTGAGGTATAGGCCAGATAGTGCTAGATTGTGAGATTCTGACTCAAAGATTAAAAAAAGAAAGAAAAAACCAATAAAAAGAACTTTTAGGTAGGATAGTTGACTAGAAGTATTTTTGTGTGGTCTGTTGAAGACCAGTAAGGACAAGAAAACCGTAGACTCCATTCCAAAGGGAGACAAAGAGGGGAAAAGCTTTAGCTTTGGCAGTCCACAAGGCATTATAGGCCAGCTGAAGGCACAGAAAGACCGAAGGATGATGCACCAGAACCAGAAGGCTAAGCTGAAAACAGTGCCAGCCATATGGCTCCTCAGGAGCAGGAGGAAAAGCAGAGGACTCATCTAACTGCGGCCTAGATACACAGGAAACAGCAGGACTGGTCCCGCTGAAGATATGGAAATGGGTGAAAGGTCAGATGAGGATCTCAAAAGGTTTCTAGCAAAAATGATCAATGACCTCAAAAAGGATATGCTGGATGAATGTGCTAAGGAAATCAGTCTAGGACCTGGGAAGGAGAGTCAGCCACACAGGAGAGAAGATGGTAAGAACACCCGAGGAATTAGCAATATGGGAGAAAAAAGACAGCAAGGTGGAAAAGAAGTTCAGCAAGGAAATTTAGAATGAAAACAACGTGATAAAGATTTGGGAATGAAAAACTCAGTGAAACAAAAGCAAATAAAAAAGCACAGTGGAAGGAATCAGTAATACACTGGACCAAGGAGAAGGGAAAATATCAGGGCTGGAGAGCAAGGTTGAGAAAATATTGTCTTCAGAGCTGGAGTGATGGCTGGAGTTAAGAGCAGCTCTTGTAGAGGACCTGGGTTAATTCTCAGAGCCCCCATGGTGACTCATAACCTCCTGTAACGTCAGTTCCAGGACATCCAATGTCCTTTCCTAGCTTCTTCAGGCACTAGGCATGTACGCATTGCCCTTACACACATGCGGGCAAAACACTCATATACATATAAATGAAAGCAAATAAATCTAAAAATGTTGTATTCAAACATCAATAAAGAAAAGAATGAGCATGACCTACACTTGCAATAATTCTGAGCTATTCAATATTCAACAGACCAAACCTGAGAGTCCAAGGATATAGAAAGGAGTTGAGATAAAAGCTGAAAGTATAAAGATTCTGTCAACAAAATTACACAAGAAAATTCCCCAAATGTTTCCAAACATCAGAAACATTTGAAACTCTAACACACATGATCAGAGAAGAAATTGTCCACAACATATTGTGGTTAAGATGTCAAGAGCACAAAACAGAGAAACAATATTAAATGCCATAAGGAAGAAACTCCAACTCACCTAGAAAGGTAAACACATCAGAAGAACACCAGATTCCTCATCCACAGCCCTAAAATCCAGGGAGCATGAAACAAAAGCAAACAACTGCCTAATACGATTGTTATACCCAGCAATAATATCCTTTAAAATGAAGATGAACCAAAGACATGTGAAAACAGACAAGCTAGGCTCTTCAGAATTGCCCAGTCAGCATTACAAAAGATACAGGGATGTCACATAGAGATGAGGAAGAAAATCTTAACCATAAGAGCCCAGGACAGAATAAATTTCATTAGAGACTAGATGAACAGAGTAATCTGTTATGTTTAACATGATATCAATAAGGAAGAAAGTGAAACTAACAAAATTACAATGTTTAGCAATTCCCTCTCAAAAACAACCTTAAATATAAGTGACCTCCCATTTCCTTCTGTCAACCTCACTATATCCACCAAAATGCATGAAGAAAAATTACAATACTTAATAAAGAGAAAAGGAGAAGCCTCATCAGCAGAGGGTGCCATTCCAGTGGAATTTGGGGGAAAATGGTCTCAAATCACCAATAAAAAGATAATGATTAGCTGATGAGAACACACAAGACACCCATGTTTGCTACTGTATGCTTCTCTATAGCCAAGAGATGAGGTCAGCCTCTATGTCATCAGCAGATGAATGTATAAAGAAAAGAGGGTACACACACACACCATGGATTCTTATTTAGGAACATGCAAGAATGAAATTATGGCTGTCACAGAATACGGATAGAGCTGGAGATCATAGGTTAAGAAAAGTAACACAAAGTCATGTTTTCTGTTATTGTAATCTGTTCAAAATCTCTCTCTCTCTCTCTCTCTCTCTCTCTCTCTCTCTCTCTCTCTCTCTCTGTGTGTGTGTGTGTGTGTGTGTGTGTGTGTGTGTGTGTGTGTGTGTGTGTGTTTGTGTAAAACAGGAAAAGGAGGAAATAACTATGGGAGAGGAAGTGGGGAGTTGGGGAAAGAGGACATAATAGAATTCATATGACATGAGATTGGAAGGGAAAACTGCTTGTTTGGTAAAGGCATGTGCATACATAAGCCTGTGTAGGTCACGAAACTAGGAGGGGGAACCATGAAAGAGCAGGGAGTGACCTAGAGATCTTAAGGGGGAGGACGAAAGCAGAAGGGCCTCCATCTATCTCATCAGTGAAAGCTCAAGAGATGCACACTAAAATCCCACTCTCCTATACAACGTATGTCCTGGATGCTGGATTTCAGCAAAACTTGAAGGCACCCTCTGATCCTATGGGCTACAAAGACTGACTTGGGGGTTTATAAGATTGAGTGACTCATGGGGGTGCTGGCTAGTTTACTGACAACTTAAGACAGTCTAGAGTTCCTGCAGAGGAGAGAGCCTCAACTGGGGAAATGTCTCAGTAAGATTAGGCTGTAATCAAGCTTGTAAGGTGTTTTCTTAGTTGATGACTGATGGGGGAGGGCTTAGCCAACGGTAGGTGGGGCCATCCCTGGGCTGGTGGTCTGGGGTGCTATAAGAAAGCAGGCTGAGCAAGCCATAGGGAGCAAGCTAGTAAGCAGCTCCCCTCCATGGTTTCTGCATCAGTTCCTGCCTCCAGTTGCCTGCCCTGTCTGAGTTCCTGTCCTAACTTTCTTTGATGATGAAGTGTGATTTGTAAGTATGAGCTAAATAAATCTTTCCTCCCCAAGTTGCTTTGGTCATGGTGATTTTTTTAATTACATAATATTTTTAATTGGTTATCTGGGAATTTCACATCATACATTATGATCACACTCACTTCTTAGTCCTACCAGGTCCACCCCCATCCTTGTTACCTTGTCCCCACCCCCACCCCCCAAAAAAAAGAGGAGAAAAAAGAAAAAAATTCTGTTGCTCTAATACTCATTGGAACACGGTCAAACTCTCCATGGCCAGCCCCTTGAAGAAACTGAGTCTCTCCCCACCAGCCTCCATCAAAAGTCATCAATTGTGGAGAGCTACACTTCAGCATCTTTATCAGAATTTTTAAGAGTTCTCTTCAGCGGTTTTTGTTTAGGCTATTACTTTTTGGGGGATTGGGTAGGGTGGGATATGGTAGGCATAGGGGTTGTCACAGAGACCTTCTATGTTCCTCTTTTTCAACTGTGAGTCATCGATACCACTGTAAAACTAGCTTCCTTGTCCTTTATAGTCAGGGTGAGCATGGATTATGGACTTCCACATGCTTTCTGGTGACAACACAGACCAGAGACATTCACACAGTGTCAGCACATGCCACAGACCTCAGCATGGTCTCTGATAGCGGTACAGACCATGGACATCAGCATGGCCCTCTGCCACCCCATGGGCCTTGGACACCATCACAGCTTTCAGCAGCAGCACACGCCAAGGACATCAATATGGTCACCCGTGGTAGCCCGACCCATGGACATCACCATGGATTCAGGTAGCAGCATCGCAGACCTTGGACATCCACCTGACCATTGATGGTACTGTGGGCCACAGACGTCAACATGGCCGCCAGCAGCAGTAGGTCTATGGACCCAGACACGGACCTTGGCAACAGCCTGGATCACAGACATCAGCATGGCCCTCAGTGGCAGCATGGCCCACAGACATCAACAATGGTCCTAGGCAGCGGTGCAGACCACATACATGCATGAAATTCAGTGGTAACACAACCACAGACATCAACATGGCCCCCAGCTGCAGCAGGATCATGGACCCAGACATGGCCCTCAGTGGCAGCATGGACCACAAAATCAGCATGGCCCCAGGTGGCTGTACAGGCCCCTCACATCAATATGGCCCTTGGTGACAAAATGGTCCATGGACATCAACATAGCTTCAGGTGGCAGCACACAGCACAGATATCTGCATAGCCTTCAGTGGTAACACAGGCCATGGACATCAACAAGGCCCTCAGTTGCTATTGGACCATGGACATCCATATGAACCTTGGGCTTCAACACAGCCTGGGGCAGCAGACCATGGATACCATCATGGCATTAGGGGCAGTATGGATAACAGAGGTCTTTTGAGGAGGTCCAATCCAGACATCCTGTTGTTGCTCAAAACCAGGACCACCGCCTTGTTGGCCCTACTTAGCAAGGACATGCTTGTAAGCATTGCAGTTCAGATGGAAAATATCCTGGTAACTAGAAGCCTAGGATTACCACAAAGTCACGCCACACAGCAAACCTCACACAGATTGATTGGGAAGGAAAAAACCAGGAGGGTGGCTACCTCTGCTCAAGCAAGAAGCTGTAGCACACTGAATAGGATACAGGGCTTATATAGAGCTTCCTTGGAAGGGGGTAGAATTTTTCAGGGTGAAGCTTTCCAGGGTGGAGATTGCTGGGATTTCATGTCCAGAGAATGAGCTTTTGCTCTGCTGGGTAGGGGCAGGGTCCAGCAATTAGGGCAGTTACAGTATTCTGTGGGTGGAATCTGGCAGTTAGAGGTCCTCAGGGGAGGGGCCACACTTATGCTGCTCAAGAGGCTTACAATACTTCCCTGTCCACACCTGTCTCTACCAACTCATCTCTAGCTCTGCCTCTCTCCCCTGTACACTCACCACTCCATTTCTCCATCTTTCCCACCTCTCCATTGCATATTCATTCATAGTAGTGACACATTTGGGCAGTGTGTCACAGAGTATATTTTTTTGCCCAAATAGCTTTAAGTGGAAATATTCATTGCCACAAGTCTTTGGTCTGGTTCAAGGTTTCTGGTTTTTAAAACACCATAAATACTGGACCATTGCAGAGACTATCTTGGATATCCTGCCATTTCCCCATCCACTCAGGTTTGTCAGTTAACCATATTAACGGTAGGGCTGTTGGTACCTTTGAAAGGTCAACAGCTGTTGTGCCCTGCTTATGCACTACCTGAACATTCTGTGATTGTTCTTGATAATACCTTGCAACATTTTTCTCAGAAGTATTCTTTATTTTATGGGTTGTTTCTGACATTGGAGGAATGTTAATCTGTGTTTTCCATTGCTGCAACAAAGCACATCCTCATAAATTTACTGCTATATTAGCCACATATATCTGTCCTCTGGCCCTATACACTCTACCCACCTTGAACTTAGTTTTACCTGAGATAAAGTTCCAATCCCTAGAAGTTGAATATTTACCTCCTGAAGAGGCAATGTAATGCTAAAGTTTTGATGAAATTACTGTTACATCTGCTCCTATGTCTACTAAATTTTTAATTACAATGTCATTTATTCCTCTTTTTAAGCTTTGGTCTTTGATCATTTATAGAAGTTTGCAAAAATACTTGTTTTCTGGTCTCTCCTGAATTTTTTGTTTTATCTACTGAAGCTATTTGGTTCTTGATGACATTCAGATCAGTATGTTTTTTTAACAACAGGCATTAAGTCTTTTAATTCCTCTATGAATGAGTTTCTCCAATGCTGACAGGGAATAATTGAACCAAGTTTGATATTGGGGCCGGTGGGAGTCCCCTTAAGGTGTTTCCTGCTGGCAAAGGGTTGCCTTGCCTGTCCTTTGTTGATCAGTATTCATTAGTCCAATGCTGGCTTCTGCCACACCTTCTGCATACTCCAGAAAGCTGGGGTCTTCTGTTTCGGTTATCTCTAGAAAAAAACATTGCTTCTAGGAACACCTTGCCTATAATCCCTTTTCAGATACCCTTGCTTACCACAAGTAAAACATCTGACATTTTGATTTTTCTTAAAATTTTTAGAAATCATTTCTTCTATCAAAGTAGCATCATAAATGGGAGATCCAATATCAGCTGTATTTCTAATCCATTCATCTATGGGTACTGATCTTGCCTTTAAAGGCCTAATCACTTGTTTGCATTCTGAATTAGCACTTTCAAAAGCCGAAGATTCAACTGCTATTTGTCTAACTTCTGGATCTGATATCATTCTATTTACATTTAAAGTCAATCTTTGCAAAAAATTAATAAAGACTTCTTTTGCTCCTTGTATAATTTTAGTAAAAGACTCCGACTTCTTTCCTGATTCTTCAGCCTTGTCCCAAGCACTCAAAGTTGCTATATGGCATAGGGCCAGGATGTGATCATCAAATCCAAACTGTCTTTGTAAATCACCATGCTAGCCTTCACCAAGAAGCTGGTCTTGGGAAATATCAATACCTGTAGTGCTATTCATTGTTCTATGACCCCAGCTTCCTCTCTCCATCGTGATTTTCATTGAAACTGAGGACCAACTTCCAGTGTAGCTAAATCTTTCCAGTCTTGAGGGATAATTCTGTTCTTAGTTGTCTATGAATTTAACATTTTTCACATAGGGTGAATGCATATCATATGTACTGACCACTTCCTTAAATCTCCACAAATTTAACATTTCTGCAGGATTCCATTTAACTTCAGCATAATCTTGGATGTGCCTATCATCTGCTGGTCATTCTTGTATACTAACTGTATAAATTGAGATTGGTTTACTAATAACTTTGGGCCATCCCTCTTTAGTTTTATTATGCAGTGGTACAATAGGTTCTTGTCTAAAGTCCTCTGTGTCTGAGTATTTTTCTTACTTTCATTAGTAGGTCTTTCTAAAGCTTGTATATTATCAGTAGTAAGTCTTTGTAAAGCTTGCATTTTATCAATAGCAAGTCTTTCTTAGGTTTGTATCTTATCAGTAGTAAGTCTTTCTAAAGCTTGTATCTAATCAATAGTAAGTCCTTCTAAGGCTTGTATCTTATCAAATTTTCATATTTGGCACAGTTATCAAACCACTCTTTAAGGATAAAATATGAATTATCAAATTGATAGTATTTGCAATTAGCATTATATCAATCCCAGCTAAGTGGGTTATTCCCTCATTTATGTTTTTCCATTTTCAAGCCATCCATAGTGGCATTATACAGAATCTTAACTCCCTGCATTGTGATACTTCTAATTCTTAACATGGGAAAGAATTTTCTTTTTAATATTTTCTAACTCTCTCCTTAAGGACTTCCCAGGTGACTCACCAAATCTGCTGACTTCTCAGTCTGTCCAAAGTAACAGTGCTATCTGCGGTGGGCTCGAGCCTCTCCGGAATCCCATAAGCAGAGGCAGCCTACTGATTCGAACCCCCTGTTTGTGTGGTCCCACAACATATTGGACACCAAATGTTGTTTTTCTGTCTGCACAAAGGCTGCACTTTAACCTACTGCTGATTCAGCCAGTAATTGTGGCTCCGAAGTTATTGGCCTGCTTCTCTGTCAGTGGCCAGGCCATTCAGGCCACAGCCTGGTGGGAATTCCGTCCCTGTAGGCACTGAACCTGTAGCTGCCATCAAATATAGCTTTTAGTTAAATCTCTATTATTGTTCTCTTTATCAATAAGACTTAGTAGTCAGAGGCTGGGGTGAAAACCTGATAGCTTAGAGAGGTTGATTAGTAACTACCTGACATTCTTCTTAGCCAGTGTCTCTGAAAGAGACCATCCTCCTGCTTTGACAAAACAAACAAAAAAACACCACAGGAAGTCCCTCCCCACTACTTCCTGTGGGTCTCTATCATCTTCTGAACTTTCTATGATTACTTTCTGTCAACTAATTGCTAACTCAGCCTCCTGACCCAAGGTTGATTTTATTTGATTAACACAAATACAAAGTCAGTGTAAACAGTGTGATTGAATATCTGGCAACACTTTCCAATTTCTAAAAGAAGTATCATCATGATCATAACCATCAGTAATATTGAAGCAGGTCTCACTGGTAGACCAGGCTGGCCTGATGCCCACAGAGATCTGCTTGCCTCTGCCCACTGAGTGCTGGTCTTCAAGGCCTGTACTGCCACACTTGGCTTTATTTTTATTATTTTAAATTAGTGTATGAAGACATGTCTGGGTGGGGGAATGTGCATGCGAGTGGGTTAGGTGCTCAAGAAGGTCAGAGGAGTCTGGCCTTGGAGTTGGAGTCACAGGCGATGTGGGCTGCCCAATGTGGGTGTTGGGAACTGAACGGGTCCTCTGTAACATCAACACATGCTCTTAAACTGTATGCTATCTCTACATCCCCAAGTTACCTATTTCTAGATGGAAGTTTGAGGAATTGATTCCTCTTGCTCTCTTTCTCTCTGTCTTAGAAGACAAAGGCTATCCCCTATCCCCACTCCCACTCCTGGTCTCAGGTCTCTCCAGTTTCTCTTTCTTTCAATCTTTTCTCCCTCAACTCATCATGACCATCAGCTGGGCGGTCTGGTGCTTGCTATCACAGAAGTGGCTGGGATGCAGCTCCCAAAGATGTTTATGGTGGCCTCCGAGGACATCATCAGTGACAGGAAGATTCTGAGTATTGGATTCTGAGAGCCTGAGATGCTAAGATTCAAAACTGCAGACACAGCAGTTTTAGGATTTGATAGTTTTGTTATCCAAAGTTCTGATTCCCCTGAGTTGAAGTTTCTAGAGGCCTTTTAGGAGATATCCACAGGGATGATATGGTTTGTTTGTGATGCTGGGTTGCTTGCCAGAGTGTCTGTGAAAATACTTGTATGGGGATAGGGTCCCCTCAGCACCATGTCTGCCTGCACATCACCATGTCCTGCCATGGTGATAATGGACTAAACCTCTGAAACTGTAAGCCAGCCCCAATGAAATGTTTTCCTTTGTAAGAGCTGCTGTGGTCATGGTGTCTCTTCATAGCAATAAAACCCTAACGAAGACAACAGCACACATCAGGCCTTTGAGTGTTTCTGGCTTGTCCTCCAGTCCCTTTCTCCCATCTCATCATAGGAATGCTGAGGTTACAGACTGTGCCACCATATCTAAAGTTGTACATAGGTTCTAAGACTAGGACTCACGCTGTTGGGCTCATGTGGTAATCTATTCATCTACTGAGCCATATCTTCAGCTCTGTATGCAGTATTTAATTTATGATGCAAAGGGATCTCAGGCTGATGTGTTTGTAATCTCCACCCTTGAAACCTGTAAACTGGGCTGGAGGACATGTTGCCCTTATATGGTTTGAAGTACCAAATGAGAGGATGACGGGACAACTTGGGCAGAGCTGACAAGGAACCCTTGCTCAGTGAATGACAGCTGTTATTACCACTGTCCAATGCATGTTATTTGTTTTATTACCATTACAGTTTAAGTAGGTGCTTAAATTTTCTTCCAATCATGTGGTCCCTTATTAACTCCCCAGTTTTTACTTTTCCCCTTTGCTCTGCCTTCACTCTTGCCTCACTCCAGACTCTCTCCCTCCCTCTTGCTCCACCTTGGTTGAGCCCAGAATCAGATGGGCAGGAAGCTCATGGTGTAGTTTGGTACGATCCTGGTAAATCCCAAGGGTTTGGGGGTCTCATTGATGTCTTCAAGTTTCTTCGGGAACTTGAAACGGAAGTTCTGCAGGATGGTGGTGAGGAAGAGAAAGAGCTCCATCCTAGCCAGACTGTCCCCCAAGCAGAACCGCTTTCCTGAAGAGGAGAGAGAGGAGGAAGGCAGAGGTGGAGGCAGCTCTCACTGCTGCCTTGCCTCAGTTACACAGTGCGCAGTGTATCCTCTTAGGGAGAAGGGGCTGAAGTGCTGGAGCATGAGGGATCATTAGAAAAGACTCCTAAGCCTCTCCGAATCTCAGTTTCCCTATATACAAAGTGGGGTGACCCATTCTAGGCTGGAGCAAGGGAAGGTCAAGCTGCTTCCTCTACCAATTATACTCCCGACTGTGGACGCTGTGCTGTTTTCTCCTTCTTTAAGACTCTGAAGAATTGCTTGTATGACCCACGAAAGATGGCAGACTCAGTTGGAGCTTTGTTTTTTTCCCCAGTCTCTGGAAGGAGTCCCATTGACCCTTTGACCTGTGTCCAGATGCTTGGTGCTTGGAAGGTGCGGGGGTTGCATCTGGTTGGCTGGAAGTTAGATTCCAAGAGGAACCTGATGCAGAAGAAGGATGCTAGACTGCATCCCAGAGAGGGGTGCTGGCATGAGCCACCCCTGTTGATGTGAGCAGTGGTCCAGTAATCCAGTGTTTTCTTACCTATGGAAAAGGGCACAAAAGCAGCATTCTTCTTCAACTGCCCCCTGTCATCCAGGAAGTTTTGGGGGTTGAAATCGTTGGGACTAGGGAAGAACTTTGGGTCTGTCAGCAGAGAACCTAATATAGGGAACACTTCTGTGTCCTGGAAGAGAGAAGGAAGGAGATTTGAGAAGGTGGTTTGATGGAGAAAATACCCACAGAGGTGCTACGGTCCCAGGTTAAAAGAACTGGAACTCACCGAGTTTGGGAGCCTCTGAGGGAGGGGCATTAGGGAGTGTGAGTTTAGAGGGGATGTGGTGTGCATGACCTGTGGTGTGAGTTTTGAGCTCAAGGGGGTGCATGTTCTGAGACAGGCTGTTGGAGTGACACAGGCCTTTGCCTCTCCAGCCCAGGAGTTGAGGGATTGGTAGCTATCAAGGCAGAAGAGTGGTTAGAAATCAGAGTTGCATCCCTGAGGTAGGGAGTTGAGGACATGGGGATGAATGTCCCGAGGTGCTAAATCAAGGTGAAGTGACAGTAGTCTACTCAGAGGACACTGGGGAGGCTGACATGGCAGCTGGGGGATTCTTTAATTGGAGGAATTGGAGTTGGAGTCAGATAGCTGTAGGTGAAAAGGGGCATTGGGGCACCAGGAAGTGGGCTGGAGGCCCCTCCTGGGTAGATATGGCTGCACCTTGGGGAGGAAGAAGCCACGGAATGTGGTGTTCTTCATAGTCTTTCGAGGAACGCCCAAGGGAGCAAGGTTAGCATATCTCTGGATCTCATTGATCACAGCCTCGGTGTAGGGCATCTTCAAGTGGTCCTCAAACTTGGGCTGTCGGTTCCTGCCAATCACCCTGTCAATCTCCTCGTGGACCTTGGCTGGAGGACAAGGGGAATTGTGTTTAAGACAGGGAACTCAGAGCAGGTGGCATAGTTCAAACATGGATCCGTAAATGACATGCATACAGACCATTCGAATACATCGCCATACCTAAATGCTAGCCAATGTCATTTGATCCTTTCCACAACAGAATCATAGGGGATGGGGAGAACAGGGAGGAGTGTCAGGGCATGCACCAGAGTGCAGGAGTCTGGCAGCCAGTGGGAAATCAATTTGGAAATATCTAACATTTCAACAGCTGGTGAGAACCCTGTTCAAGCATTTTATACCCACCCTGGCTCTGCACAGCAGGGCATGTCTGAGCATTTAGGGACCTGGGAGGGGTGAAGGTCATCGTGGTGAGCTCAGAAAAGAGGTTGGAACATCTGTGGTTCCCCACTTCCCTGCCCCAGAGCCAGACTCACCTTCCACATCTGGATGCTTCATGAGCAGCAGGAAGCCATAGCGCAGCGTGGAGTTGATGGTCTCAGAACCAGCAAAGAAGAGGTTCAGTGATGTCATCACCAGGTTCTTTATGTGGAACTCTGAATTGGGGTTCTTATCCTAGAGAGAGAGGGGGGAGAGAGAGAAAGGGAGGGGGAGAGGGAGGGAGAGAGGGAAAGAGAGAAAGAGAGGTAGAGATAGAAAGAGAGAGAGAGAAAGAGAGAAAAGAGAGAGAGGGGGAGAGTGAGAATAAACCCATTCATCAGTTCATCATTCCCTTGGAGGACATCAAGGGTTATAATTTTCTAAAATTTTTCTAGTCATTCTTTTTACAAATATTTCATTAATTCTTTGAGAATTTCATTCATTGTACTGTGAGTATATTCAAACCCCTCCCCCAAAATCCTTCCAGATGAACCCCCTTCCATACACAGTGAACCTTGTGTCCTCATTTCTCAGGCATATTTTTGAAATGTACTTTGAACATAGTCCCATTTATTATCTTCTCTTTTACCATTTCTCCTCCCATTGAACCCTTTCTTTTTTTTTTTTTTTTTGAGACAGGGTTTCTCTGTGTTGTTTTGGTGCCTGTCCTGGATCTCACTCTGTAGACCAGGCTGGCCTCGAACTCATAGAGATCCGCCTGGCTCTGCCTCTCAAGTGCTGGGATTAAAGGCGTATGCCACCGCCACCAAGCCGAACCCTTTCATATTCCTAATAAGGAATTCCTAATTCCCCTCCAACTGTTGCCATTTTTTGTGACCCACTGCTTATAATTAGGACCGTCTGCCTGAGTATGTGTGAGGGGGTCTTTACTTGAGCCAGGGCAATTTATTAGCAGCCACATGACTCAGGAATATGAGTTCATCTTCCCTCAACAGTCATCAACTGCAGATTAAGTTCCTCAGAGAGGCAGGTAAGGGTGTGGTGGGGGTTGGGCACCACTTCTGGAGTTGTCTTTGGATCCAGCTCTCAAGGGTCCAGACAAAGGTGGGAAAGGTAATCTCCAGGTCATGTGTGGAGTCCTGGATCTGCATGGGAGTCTTTGCTCCTCTCTAGTCAACTGTCTGTCCTTTAACGGTCACTCTTTTCATGGCGGCGGTAACATTTAGCAAGTGAGGGGTAAGGAGAGTGAGAAAGAACTCCACAGGTGCCATGATGGAGTCTGTCATTGGAGACAGATGTGAGACAGACCCAGAATTTAAATGTCTCTCTTTCCTCAAACAACTCATAGAAGAGTCCCTAATCAGACCCTTGACCTTCACGCTCTACAGAATTCCATGTCCTTTCTTCCCAGATGTGAAACCCTTTGATGTTACATAATAAACCCAGGTTGCCTGGGCCACTGATGTGTATTTCAGAACCAAGATGTGAAATGATAAGATTATGGTGGCTGATAGCAAAAGCCTTAGAGCCAGAGAGGTAAGGGTTTGTGTTAGTGCATGATGTCAGGCAGGCCATTTTCAGCACAGTTTCGTCATTTGTGAAATTCAGGCTCCACAGAGTCCTTTTCAGTAGTTTCTGCAGATGCTAAGCAAGTGAAGAGTGGAATGAACTGAAAACAGTGTCTTGCAAGGGAATGCTGGAAAATGGGTTGGCATGGTAATTTGCTTGTCAGTGCCCTGGCTTGGGTAGGGCTCAACTGATGGAAGAGTTTAACCATGATTGGGACTGTGAGGAGCATCCCAGGGTCTTAATTGGCCTTGTGCCTGGTTTTGGACCTCCCATCCCCCGGGTGCTGGATCACCTTTTGCATGTGGATGAGAAAGGAGTCAATGAAGTTCCGTGGGGAGTTGATGTCCAGGGTACTCTGGTTCTGCTTCACTTTCCTGGTCATGAAGTCTTCCAGTTCCTGCGTATCCTTGATGATTTTTTGATGTGGTCCAGGCAAGTACTTCAACACTGAATAGAACATGTCGTAGATCTGGGAGTGGAAGAGACAGGATGAGAGAGAGAGAGAGACAGAGACAGAGACAGAGACAGAGAGACAGAGACAGAGACAGAGAGAGAATGAGAGAGAGACACACAGAGAGAGACAGAGAGAGACACACAGAGATAGAGAGACACAGAGACAGAGAGAGACACACACAGAGACACACAGAGAGAGACAGAGAGAGAGAGAGCTGTCAGTGGCAATGCCCAATGGGAATGGGACTTGTCTCAGAGAAAGAGTGTTACTTGGCTCAAGGCATTCATTCAGGTGCTAATGTATTTATATAAAGCTGGGTTACGCACACAGCAGCTGTACTTTTTAAAGAACTCTTTATATTCATTTTGCTATCTTTTTACTTTTAATTATGTGCACATGTGTGAGTACAGGTGCCCAAAGTCAGATCCCTTAGAGCTGAGATCCCTTAGGGTTGGAGTTACAGATGTGTGGTAGTTTGAATGTAATTGGTCCCCATAATCCCATTATCCCATAATTTCATAAGGAGTGGCACTATTAGGAGATGTGGTTTTGTTAGAGTGGGATGGCCTTGTTGGAGAAGGTGTGCACTGAGGGGACGGGCTTTGAGGTTACATCCACTCAGGATACCACCAAGTATGTCAGTCGACTTCCTGTTGCCTGCAAGATGAAGGACACTAGACTATTTCTCCAGCACCATGTCTGCCTGCATGCCGCCATGGTCTCCTCCATGATAGACTGAACTTCTGAACTGTAAGCGAGCCCCCTCAGTTAAATGTTTTCTTTATAAGAGTTGCTGTGGTCCTAGTGTCTCCTCACAGCAATAGTAAACCCTAACTAAGACAAGGTGGTTGATCTGAGAACTGACCTTAGGTCCTCAGGAAGAGCTGTGCAGTGCATGCTCTTAACCACTGAGCTGCCGCTGCAGCCCCACAGACAGAAATTTCATAGGTGGGTTAAGCATGATGTCCATTGTCCAACAATTCAGATGAGGTGGATCAAAAGGGTATACTAGTAGATATTCAGCTATTTAAGCGATTTTGGATCAGAGCCTTGCTCCAGTCTTCCAGCATTCGGCCCATGAGTGTAACAGGGGAATCTAGATGTTTAGACATCTGGGTGGGCTGTTTAGTTGTCTAGATGCTTGTCTGAGAGTAGAATCTGATTTCTAGATAGTCAGGTCTTCAGCCTGGGGTGGTTCAGGTTATATATAAGGTGTGGGGTACACCTGTCAGATGGTGTTTTGATGTGGGCTGTATGGGGCTGGAAGATACTCATTTGGGTGTTTGGGTAAACAGCCTATTCAGAGATTTGTGCTTGGTTGTCTTAGGTGAGGTGCCTGTCTACTCATTTCTGAATTTACATGGGACAAGCAGGTGCCTCTTGTCCAGTTGTCCAGGTGGGATATTTTGGGACAGCTGTATAGGGGCCAAATAACTTTACTGGCCTTGCTTTGGCAGAACCAGGTGCTCAGGATGGAGGAGGGGCCTAAGGTGGTCAACATGTCTCCCCTGGGCAGGCGTTAGGATGTTCAGAGGATTTGTTAGAGATTAAGGTAAACCGGGGAAGCCCATCGAGATTGTTCTCGGGGAATCCTCTGAGATATCCTGATGTCATTAGATTCTACGTACCGGATAGCTCCCATGGCTGCTGAGGTAAAGGTCAGTTGTCTAGGATAAGGGCTGGGGTTAAGGGGAGCTTATGCTTGTGGGGATGAGAGTTGGGGTGGTCCTTGCCCTGTGTGGGTGCCCTGTGGGTACAGGTGATATGGGGCACTAAAAGAGCAAAAGGCAGAGCTGGATTTGGTTACCTGCCCCTGGTCGGAAGCTGCAAATCTGTTCATCTGTTCCATCATGTGCAGCAGGTGCAGGAACTCTTTGTCCTCATAGTCAAAGCGGTCCCCGAAGACAACGGAATTAATGACGTTGGAGACTGTTTGGCTCAGATACGAGGTAGGGTCAATGGGTGCTCCTGAGAGGCATGCCATGGTTGGGAAGACATAGGGATTATGGGGGAGAGAAGAGTCAAGCAGATGATGTGGCCCCTGGCACGAGGGACCAAACTCTGCACCAGCATCCAGTTCTTTCCTACACCTCTTTGCTGCAACTCACAGGTTCCCGGTGTCAGGTCTGTTTCTACTCTTGCCCAAACATGTAAGAGTCTCTTGCTTACCACAGGTGCCCTGCAACATCTTGACCAAACACACTGCCTCCTCCTGGATACGCTCCTCCACACCACGCTTGCCCACACCAAAATCTCTCAGTGTTGCTATGGTGAAGCGCCTGAGTTGTTTGGCTCGTTCCCCGCTGCTGAATGCCACACCTGTAAAGGTAATAACATGGAGGTGGGGAAGTGTAGGGTGATGCTGAGGAAGGCCAAGTACCCACACTGGAGAGGGTTCCCAAGGGGAAAGGAAGGAGGCACAGATAGATAGGGGCAGAGAGAACACAGGAGTTACAAACACAAACCCTGTATCTCACACACACACACACACACACACACACACACAACTGAGTAAGACGTTGGAACAATAAAGCCAGGCAAAGAGAAACAATAACAGCCAGGCAAAAGCAGAGACTCAGAGTACAGGGAGACTAGTCCTCAATATCATAACTAGACTAACTCCATCATGCCCCAAGATGCTGGGTAGTTATTTTGGGTCTCTGAAGTAGCAAAACTGACGAAGAATCCCATGGTCAGACAGTATTTGCTGAAATCAGCAAATCCCCAGTAGAGCAAGGACTGACTACACCAAACATACCCTTGTCCCTGCCTCTGGTTCTGTTTGCCTGGCCTGAGCTGGCATCACCTCTGTACTTTGGCAGTAGATAGTGGCAACCATTTGTGTTTCCCTCGGTTCTTCAAGGGAAGAGCTACCTCCTCTGTGTTAAACAGTAACCACAGAGTTAATGTCATAAAGGTATTTGGCTCTTTGCATGTTTTCTCTGAATTTTGCCCTTTCTTGCTTACAATAAACGTTTTGCTGCTCAAGGCTATGTTGATGTGTTGTAACCTTGGCCAGCACTGGCTGGACTATAACGTTCCACAGGAGTTAGACTCATCTTAGAGGAAACATCTGAGGTACGTAAAACAGCATTTATAAATGCAGGCAGCATCTCAGCACTTAAGAGGGGCCAAAATCTGAGGTGAAGACAAAGGTTGTGGATGATTCCAAGTTGGGCTGGAAACATAAAAACAGGGAGACAAAAAAGCAGAGGGAGGCTGTTGTTTCCAGGAAAGGAAAGGAGTGATGTCAGCCATTCTCAAGTCAGAGGAAAAGAAGGAGAGAAAGAGAAAGAATTATGGTGGAATATGGAAGGTGAAGACCCCAAAATATAAAAACATCAGTCTGGAGAGAAGGCTCAGTGGCTAAGAGCTCTTGTTCTGCAGGTGACCCAGGTTCCTGTCCAGACTGCCTCACAGCAGCTCTCAAGCAGCTGTGATCCCCACTCTGTGAAGTCTGATGACCTCTCTGACCTCCACTGGCACCAGGGACACACAGGGTGCAATACATCCACACAGGCAAACACTCAGACATGGAAAAATTAGGTAAATAAATCGAAAATGTTTTCAGAAGGTAAAAATACCAGCTAAAGATAGATGCCCAGAAGGTGGACATTGAGTGAGAGAGAAGAGGCAGATGGGGTAGAGAGCAGCCAGGAGCAATGGTCACAGATTTGAGACAGGCCAGGGAGGAACCCAGTGAAAGGCAACATTCAGTATGGAAATGGAGAGTACTCTACAGCCTTGAAGGGGGAGATGAGCTGGGAGGACAGGCTACTTAAATAAGGCCAATCTTTGTCCCTGACCACATTTCCCCATGTGGTATCCCCCTCACCATAGCCTTTGAAGAGAGTATTATAGGTGGCCTGTTCGCCTCGTCCACTGAATTCCTCTGCTTGGTCCACCAAAGCCTCCTTGACTGCATCGTATCCATAGAGCACCACGACCCGGCGAGGCCCAAGGTGGATGGTGAACACAGGGCCATAGCGCTCACTGAGCTGATGTGGGTAGATGAGAACTGTTAGATGAGTAGTCCATCTAACTGGACCAGTACACAAAGGTCAGGTACTGTGATATCACCTTACTTGTAATCAACAATCAAATGATTAAAAAAACAAAACAAAACAAAAACAAAAACTGAAGACCAGAGATAGCACCACAGCCTTCCCAATTCCCCCATCAAAAGACTGTGAATCTTCTACCACAAAGAACATGCAAAACCACACAGACTCCCATACTCCCACATCCCATCCATCCCCTCATTAGGTGATACCTCTGTGATGGAGCGGTATATGTCTTTTGTATTTAGCTGCAGGTAATTCCCAATGTAAGGCAAAGGAGTGGGTCCTGGAGGGAGTTTACCCCTGGATTTCTGCTTCCAGACAGACGTGAAGACCATGACACTCAGGTAGGCCAGTATGGCCACCAAGAGCAGCCCTGAGCCCAGCATGGTGGCCAGTGAGAATGACAGGCTGGTGGCCAAAGGTGAGACGCTGTGCCTTTTTATGCTCCCAGGATAGAGGAGGACCTTTGTTCCTATTTATCTAATTGAGTCTTTTTACCTCCCAACTGTATCTCCTAACATCAACCCTGTCTGTGTTGCAATACCCACAACATGGAATGAGGAGGGAGACCTCTGGTTGTCAGGCTTAATTCAAAACACTGTAGAGGTCTTTTCTGGGGACGATCCATTTGATCTCTGGATCCAGGAGATCAAATCCAGAACTAAAAACCTATATTTACATGACTGAGCACATGAAAAGGACCCCATAGATGTGGATACTGTGCTCTGTGATAGAATTCAAATTCTTGGATTTCATTGGAATGATACAGGAAGCATGGCTGCAGACATTGAATCTTAAAAAAAAAAGATTTATTTAATTTTATTTCTTTTAGGATTATATCTTATTAAAATTTTATGCATTTGAATGCTTTTCTTGCATGTATGCCTGTGCAACTCATACACACAGTGTCCAGGAGATATTGATGGATCCCTTGGAAATGGAGTTACATGTGGTTGTTAGTACACAGACCTAAGCTACTGTGTAGGTCCTGGGAATAAAAACCGGGTCCTCTGCAAGAACAAGTGCTCTTAACACCTGAGTCATCTCTGGAGGCCCAGATATTTGAGCCTTTTTATTAGGAGAGAAATATTACTAAGGAACTTAGGGAGGATTCCAAAGCTGTGGATTGGATGGTCACATGGCAAGGAGGAGCTGTGGGTATGGATTTCCTGGTAGAAGTGGATGGGAATCCCAGTAGGTGACTGAGCTGGGCACCTGAACCCAGATGTTGAGTTTGGCATTGATCTTGTGCTGTGTCTTCATGCTAAGTTCCTTTTTTTTTTCTTCAGTTCTTAAAGGAGCCTCAACTTGAGCCTAGGATGAGCAGCAACCTTCCCTGTCTATGTATGACTTGGAAAAGGTAGAAAACCACAGTCATATTTCAGTGGATCTTTTCACAGAATAGAGGAGAATAACTTATCTTGTATAATATTAGGGGAACCAGCCTTAATATTATACTTCCCAGGGGCTCAGGAGAGAGAACTACGAACAGCGAGGACTATTTTCAGGAAATAGAATCTCAGCACACCGAGCTCTTAGTCCAGTCATTTATTCTTCCAAATCTTTTTCTCCATCTTTCCGTGCCCTGGGAGCCCCGGTATATATACACTTATAAGTAGTAATCCCTTGGCAGTGCAAAGCCAGGACTCCAGGGTCAAACGGAGGGGTGATAAGAATCACAAAGAGGGGCAGTAATTGCTAATTATCATTTGCAACCCAAGAGGGAAGTGACCAATGGGGAAATGAATGAACTAAAGGCTAAATTCAGGTAATATCTAAGAAGAGGGATCTTATGTGCTCAACTACATTCTTAAACGTGATTAGTAGAAAATGTTAAGAATCTGTAAGTTGCTAGGTCAATGGGAGAAAATAAAACTGCCTTCTTTTTTCCTGTGGCTCCTATCTGTCCAAGTTATCTGCCGTTTTTCTGCAGGGTGGGGGAAAGTATACTTGGTCGCTAGGCAACCTGTGTACAGCTAGATGCCTCTGGTGATAGTTAAAGGGAGATCTGGAACTAGAGGTAAGATTTAAGAAAGGAGGAAGTTAAGCTTAATTGGCACCTCTGCCAGGCCTTTTCAAACGGGTAGTCTGGATGCTCAAGTCTGTTCTTTTTTTTTTTTTTTTTTTTTTTTCCGTTTTTCGAGACAGGGTTTCTTTGTGTAGTTTTGCACCTTTCCTGGATCTCACTCCATAGACTAGGCTGGCCTCAAACTCACAAAGATCCGCCTGCCTCTGCCTCCCGAGTGCTGGGATTAAAGGCATGCACCACCACCGCCCGGCACTTAAGTCTGTTCTTAGAGAGTACAGAAGTATCTCTGATAAGGTACTTTCCTCTGTCTGGGGATGGACCTGGCTGGATGCTGCCAATGATGATAATTACAGGGAGGCTTGAACTGTGGCTGCGCATAGCTGTCAGTGCACAAGGTTATCTAAATATTCCTAGAAGTGGTTAGGTAAGGAGTTAGAGGTCTATAAAGTTAGTAAGGCTATAAGAAAGGAAGGTCTGAGCTAAATTGTGTCAAGCTATTACTTAAGGTCTACCTGACCTAGGCAGTGTCTCTGTGTGGAATTTACCTTAATTTAGAAGACTTATTATGTGGTGGTTTGGACTGTTATTCCTGTTAGTCCTTGAATGTGGCTAAGGGAGATATCTGATTCCAGTGCTGAAAGGAGAAGAAACAGATGGGCCTGAGGGAAGGAAGTCTTTCCTGAGGCTGTTCTCCAAATACCTTGAATGTATATGTCTAAAGAGTGATCAGTCCACACTGTTAGCACTTTTTAGGGAAAAATCAATTGGGAAAACTATGAAGGCACACATGATTTTCATAACAGAAGACAGCTGATATATAACAAGCCAAAGAACACCAAATGCTCCTTGGAATTTGGCTTCCTCTGGAAGGAATTCCTTGATCCCTTCAGGTAGTGGCTTTGCCATAACCAGCTGAGTTCTTATAATATATTCCTGTGGCCCATAGCAAACTTAGGATTCCAGTGGGTAGAATGTATACTTGGTCAAATGTGTTCTAGCGGCAACTGGGCTGTTTCGATGTTAACTCCACCATGGTCACTCCATTGTCTGGCCCTGATGTTATGGGATATTTATACACTGTGTGAAGATATATCTTCTGTGATTGGAGTAATAAAGAGCTAAATGGTCAATAGCTAGGAAGGAGGTATAGGTGGGATTTCCGGGGAGACAAAGGAAGAGGAGGAATCTAGGCATGTGGGGATGCCAGGAAACATGGAGAGGTGTAAGGTGAAAGTTAAATAGCCACATGCTAAAGCATAGATCAATCAAAGTAGGTTAATTTAAGATATAATAGCTACTGGGACAAGCCTAAGCCAATGCTGAGCTTTTATAATTAATAAGAAGTCTTTGTGTGGTTATTTGTGTCATTTGTTATTGTGTCCAAAGAAAAATCTGACCACAGCCTGCCTTCTCTGGGGGATACATGCGGACCAAGGTTAGCAGCAGATGAGTCCTGAGAATAGCATCAGAAGTGGGTAGAGAGATTACTGTGATATCAGATGGATCCAAGAAATCAGGGACATAAGCTGGCATTGAGATTTCCTCCAGGCTGGCACTCTGGTAGGAAAACAAGTTGGGATTGAATGAGTAAAAATTATCTCTCTACCTCAAAAGGACTCCAAGACTGTGTCCAGGTGCCCACTGGGGTTGCATTCATAAAGGTATAAGGATAGTCACATGTGGAACCTGAGGGTGGTCCTAGCAGGTTTGTATATAAGCATTAGATAGGCGCTGAGATTGGATTCAGTCCCAGCAAAGACTCTATGTAGGTTTGTGGGAAACCATTGATAGTTGGACAATCCAGGGCTGTACTAGCCTTAGACCCTCTCAGGACATTCATGAGGACAAAATCCCTCTCAGGACTGATCTCTTGTTCTAAGTATTCTAGACTGCTGGGCTCTGAAATTGTTGAGGGAGGTGTGGTGGTTTGAAACAAAATGATCCCCAAAGGGAGTGTCCCTATTAGGAGGTGTAGTCTTGTTGGAGTAGGTGTGGTCTTGTTGGAGGAAGTGTATCACTGTGGAGGCAGGCTTTGAGGTCTCATTTATATTCAAGCCACAATGAGATAGTTCATTGTAATACTCTCAGCTCCTTCTCCAGCACCATGTCTGCCTGCACACTGCCATGTCCCACTATGATGATAATGGACTTAACTTCTGATCTGTAAGCCACCCTATTAATTGTTTTCCTTTATAAGAGTTGCTGTTGTCATGGTGTCTCCTCACAGTAATATAAACACTATTTAAGATGGGAGCCAAGATCAATGATCAGGGAACAAATAGAAGATATGAAGATATTTGTTGATTTTGGAAAGGGAAATTTGGGGAGGAGATTTAGCTCTGTGTTAGCAGGGTTAACCTCTCTCATGCCAATCATGTGTCTGCTCCTGGACTGGTCTCTGTGCCAGGGTCCTTGCTATTCCTTCTTTTATAATGACTAGAAAGGAAGACGGTATTGGAAAATTTGTCAATGAAAGTGGCATCAGCAAGGGTCCTGAGTGTCCAGACAAGCTCTGGCAAGATGTAGAGGGAGATGGTATGATTTTCACAGTGGAAGATGTATATGTGAAGAGAGGAGTCATGTGTGTTTGGGCCTTATGAAGAGTAAGATATGGTTCCTTAGCTGCCACTTGAGCTTTTGTGAGATGTGGAACTTGATAAGAATGAATAGTATTACCCCAGGTCAATATTATTCTCCCACAGGAGAATAGAAACCCAGTCTGGAAAAAAAAATTGGCATCAGTTTCTTTGTGTAGTCCTGAAGACTGTCCTGGAACTCTCTTTGTAGATCAGGCTGTCCTCAAACTCACAGAGATCTGCCTGCCCCTGCCTCCCAAGTGCTAGGATTAAAGGTGTGTGCCACCACCACCTGGCTGCCAATTTTTTATATAGCTGCAAATAATTCCATTTTGTATACATAGTTTACTTTGTTTTGCAGCATGTGATACTTGTACTGGCTTGTTTTATATCAACTTGACACCAGCTAGAATCATCAGAGAAGAAGGAGCCTCAGCTGAGGAAATGCTTTCATAATATCAGACTTTGGGCAAGCCTGTAGGGCATTTTCTTAATTAGTGATTGATGGGGGAGGGTCCAACCATTTGTGGGTGGGACCATCCCTGGGCCAGGACGTCTTGGGTTCTATAAGAAAGCAGGCTGAGCAAGTCATGAGGAGCAAGCCAGTAAGCAGCGCCTTTCCATGGCCTCTGCATCAGCTCCTGCCTTGACTCCCTTTGATAATGAACTGTGATGTGGAAGCATAAGGTGAATAAACTCTTTCCTCCTCAAGTTGCTTTTGGTCATGGTGTTTTCTCATAGCAATAGTAACCCTAACTAAGGCAATATTCTTTCTATTAACTTTGTATAATACACTTTAATCATATTCATCCTGCCTCCTCCCTGACTTCCCCTCCATACCTATGTCCTCTTTTATTTATTTTTATTTTTGAAATTAAAATATAATTAGATCATTTTTTTTCTCTTCCCTGTCCTCCTTCCAACTCTTCCCATGTACTCCACCTCTTCTTTCTCAAATTTATGGATTCTGTTATTTTAGTTGCTGATGTGTGTGTGCGTGTCCTTAAGAAATCTGAGTATGTTCCTAAATATATACATTT
This sequence comes from Peromyscus californicus insignis, assembly GCF_007827085.1. Taxonomy (NCBI): domain Eukaryota; kingdom Metazoa; phylum Chordata; class Mammalia; order Rodentia; family Cricetidae; genus Peromyscus; species Peromyscus californicus. The sequence goes on along the minus strand of NW_026294562.1, from coordinate 173,626,723 downwards.
AACTTGCTCAGTCCGTATAATGTTACTTTTATGTCATGATTTCAGGACTGATCATTTGGTGTTGGACAGCCAGTATGGGGACTCTTCCTGAGGAAGACAATGTCTCCGGCTCTCAGCATTCCTTAGTTGCCTGGAAGAATTCAGAGAATAGGAGAGTGGAAGAGAAGAGAGTAAATAAGAGCTATACAATCTGATTGTTCAACAATGAAAAAATGCACAAATAAAACTAGATAATGGAAGAAAGGGAAGAAAAAACCCCAAATACATTAAAAAAATTTGAATCAAAGAAATGTAAAAATACAGCTAAAATAGCTGGGCGGTGGTGGTATGTGGAAGCCTGTTTTCAGATTCCTAATGGCTTTGCCCAGCAGGTCCACATAGAGAGGATGATTGGACCACGGGCCTGAGTGCAGGTGTCTGAGATGGTCTGCACTTGGCTGTGCTTGGGAGGGGCGGGGTCTTTTGCTCCACCCCTTGGCGTTTCTATAAATGCCTTAGGGCAGAGACAGTCAGGGCCCATTGGAATAGGTTCCAGGCCCTCTGGAGGCTATCCTTTATTTTCTATCTGTTTATCTCTGCAATCCAAATCCTTCTATCTAGTACTTCCTGCTGCTAGCACTCAAGAAAAGTCTGGGGAACTGTCGGGTTGATGGGTATTTACCCGCAGTGGTGCATGCCTTTAATCCCATCACTCAGGAGGCAGAGCTAGGCAGATCTCTGTGAGTTTGAGGCCAGCCTGGTCTACAGAGCGTGATCCAGGACAGGCACCCAAACTACACAGAGAAACTCTCTCTCAAAAAAAAAAAAAAACCAAAAAATAAAAAAATACAGTTAAAATAATAGAAAAAGGGAAAATATGGCAATAAAAAGAAAAAATGAAATAGAGACTTCCAGTTAACATGGTGGATTAGAGAATTACATATGTTGTTGTAATTGCATTAAAAATATGATATAAAACAGTTGACCCTATATTTATAAGAGAAATAGTTAAGGAAAGAGAAGCAAACTTGAGTGGGAATTTAGCTACAAAGATATAGGTAAGCAAATGTTTCCAGATAAACCATACCATTTATGCCAGGTGGGGGTGAACTGTACCATTGGTGAAATGCTTTCAAGACTGGGCACTACAAGATCTGGGGAGAAATGTACTGAAGAAATGCAACCAGAGGTTGGTGAGATGTGAAAAATGTGCAGAGCAGAGACAGCTGTGGAGGGAGAAACAGAACTGTGGTGTGAGAACTTGAAGGTATTCATCCCAGAAGATGGCTCACTCTTCTCCACCATTGCTTGGTCATGTCACACTGGGTTGTGGGAAGTGAGGCCTGCAACATGGCATAGAATCTTGGTGGTGCAACAAAAGTCATCTCAGGAGGATGGGCTTTCTGCAAGCCCTCCGAGCATCAACCACAGAAGTGCTGTGTGCAGGAAGAGTGATCCCTAACCTCAGAGACCAGGCTTTAACCTGCAGGCAGGGAGCTGTAATGAGTCTTACTCTGTCTCTCCAGCCAGCTCCCAAATAACGACATGGAGACATTTTATTAATTATGAAAGCTTGGCTTTAGCTTATGCTTGTTTCTAATTAGCTCTTATAACTTAAATTAACCCATTTATATTAATCTACATGCTACCATGGGCTCATGGCTTTTACCTCTCCTCCTGTATGTCCTGCTTCCTCTGCATCTGATTGGCAACTCCCCCTTTATTCTTCCCAGAGTTGTCTCTGTCTGGAAGTCCTGCCTATACCTCCTGTCTAGCTATTGGCCATTTAGCTTTTTATTAAACCAATCACAGTGACGTATCTTTACATAGTCTAGTCAAATATCTTGCAACATTTACTCCTTTTTGTCTAAATAAAAAGGAAAGTGTTTTATCTCTAACATAGTCAAACTATATACAATAAGAACAATTATCAGGTAAGAATTACATTTACACTATCCATTCCATTTGTATTTGGCAAATTTGAAGAAATTAATCTGTCTCATCTTGATGAGTTCAAAGTTTTATACCTAAATCATTTTTTTATCATAACTTGTATTACTGACCCAAAACTATCTCTTGAGACCTCAAAACATTTTTTTAGATAAACAATTTAAATTTTTATGTCTCTCAATCTTATACACTTTACATCTCTTTTGTGAGTTTCTTTTCTGAATTTGATAACAAGGAAAACTGTAACTATAAATATCTTATCTTCAACTTCATCAGAGACCCAAAAGGATGTAATATTACCTGAATAAACAGGAAGTACAGAGCAAATAACTTCCAAAGCTATAAAAATTATAAAAACATCTGGCTGCCTGGACAGTCACCCAAGGTTCCTCTGCCATGTTGGGACATCCATCTTCAGCCTATAGGCCTAGAATATTTGACAGACTTTTCTGTGAAGTAGGAATTTTGAAGGATTGTCCTACCTTGTCTTGCAAAATTTGGCAGTCACTTTCTTTTGTGTCCTGCTTGATCAGTTTGGATAGGATACTGTCAGCAGTCAAGGCAAGGACAATTTCTTTGCCCAGTGGCTAACTTTGCCACAATAAAAGCAAACTCCAAATGGAGGTTCTTCAATGCCCATTATCATTTTTTGAAGTAGGTTGGTGCTGCCAGGAATAGATGTTTCTTACTGTCATGAAAAGCCTTATGTTATGAAAACATTTTAAATGCTATATTTTGTAGGTCTTTGAAGTGTTTAAAGATCACCCATCTATCTAAAATATGTCAATGTCTGACCTTGAAAATATACCTAACATGACTTCCAGTTTGATTGTTATAGATGATTCACTACTAACCTGTCTTTCTTTATTATCCTAATAACTTTTAAGGACTAGAACTTTATATTACACTTTTAAATGAGCTGCATAGGTACAATACCTTAAATAAGAAACATATATACAATATAATGAAAATAACCTTAAATTTGTATCAATATACAAAAATATCTTAAACAAGAGTAGAAACATATGTACAGTATAACAGAAATAACCTCAAATTTGTATCAATATACAAAAATCCATACCAATGTGAAATATTTGAGACTACTAGTTGCTTTTATAGTTTAAAAGTAGATTCAATAATCTACCCTTTTATCATACCATTCCTATATTCTCCCCCTATTTCTTTTCAAAAAAAGGAGATCTCTGAATCTAGTCTCCTTTGCTTAGTTTCCTCCCTGCCCATGACCAATAACAACTTGTAAACATACCATATATGATAATAAATATCCATAACCAATGAATGACCAGAAACCACCCACCCTATTTTGTGGGAATGTGGGCATTGTGTTCTTAAAATTACTTCCTGTTGTCTGGAGGCAATGGCTTATTTAGGGACCCTGAGAAAATTGGGATAATGGTCAAGTCCTGGGAGAGCTAGCTGTATCATTTGTTGTCCAGTCTCTGTGTAATGGGAAAGTGCAGGGCTTAACTGAAGTCCTGACTAGAGTAGTCTGTGAGGCTGGACCCCCTCAGCTAACAGCTTTGAAAATGTTCTGGATGCAGAATTTTGAGGAAACTGCAATAGAGGCATTCTGAGATGCTAAATCATCTGGGCTATTTGTTTTTATTGGTATATGGTCCTTTTTTTTCTGAAAACACACAAACTTTTAAAGGTAACATATATATATATATGTATGCATGTATGTATGTATTAACACAAGTATGGAATGTTCAATGTGCACAAATTAGTTAAAGATGATTTTTTGTTTTATGTTTGAGCAGGTAAAAGGCATCTGTTAGCTTTATAATTTTGTTTGACTGTATAACCAAACCTCTATCCATGCCATATGAAAGAATGGCATGTCATAATAAGTCATGAGGACTCTGTAGTCAACAAGATTTATCATGTCTCATCTAGTCTCAGAGCTGTTTCCATGTCAAAGAATCAGCTTATACATCACTTGTCTTGTAGTTTCTCTTTTGTTCCTTTTTTCATGTTTGTAGCCAAGATTTTCAGAAGGTCTCCCTCAGGCCAGCCAGGACCTGCAGGCTTGAACTACAGTATGGTGGGTTTGAAGCATGTGGGCTTGACCTGCAGCATGGCGGATTCTCACCTTGGTACACAGAGGTGTCTCTAAGCCATGCAGTACACTGCATGGTGGATTTAACTTTTGCTAGTACAGAAAAAAAAAGTTTCTAGGCTACACGCTGCTGGATGGAGGCATGGACCCACTGCCTCCCAGAGTCGGCAGAGAGCATGGCTCCCAGAGCTGATGGTGAATTACCTCCGCCATATTGGGAAGCTAAGGTGGGTAGAGTCGGCAGCCACTGCAGTTTAAAGCAATAGATTCACAATAAGTCAGATTCAGATGGAATAAAACCCTAAACAGTTTACAATGTGTGTAAAAATGTACTTAGACTTGGAAGAGAGAAGAAAATGAATGTAGACAGTTATGTAAAGAAATAGTTTTAAAAAATAAATCTTTAAAGAGACAGTAAAAAATATTAAAAATAAGCCATGTAAAGATGGAAATCACACAGAGAATCTGGATTATATTGTCTTTGGGATTTTAACCAGAGAGAGACATTTGATTATAAAGGCTGCTAAGTTAAACCAATATATGTATTTTAAAGGAATCTTGACTTCAAAATTTGGATCTAAGGATATGTTGCTTTGGAAAGGAGGCTCTGCTTTTGTTTCCACAGGAAACAAGAGGCTATGGATTTGTTCCAGGTTAAGATGGATCAGATTTGATCAAGCCAGATCTCCTGAACCTTAACAGATGGTACCTGTCAACAAAGGTTATAGCTGGTCTTCTCAGGACTTGACTATAATTCTTAATTTTCTCAGGATCCCCATAAGATTGCCAGTACCCTCAATCAGCAGGAAGTAGTATGAGAAGCTATGTCCCAATTCCCAAAAAAGTGCTTATAAATGTTTGTTTTTATTTAAAGAGGGTTGATTATAAGTCTGATCTCTTTCTAAAGAAAAAAAGAGGATATGGATAGGATAGGATGAAAGGGTATATTATTGAATCTACTTTTAAAGAACAACTTATTTTATATTGCTATGGATTTTGGTTTATTGATGAAAATTTAAAGTTAATTTGTTATACTGTATGTATATTTCTACTCTTGTCTAAAGTATTTTGTTTGTGCAACTCATTTAAGATTGTAATGTATAGTTGAGAAATACAGAGTAGTAATTAGTCATCTATGATAATCAAACTTATAGTCATGTTAATTAAGTTTTTTAGATATACATAGATTATTTCAATTAGATGGGTAATCTTCAAACAATTCAAAGACCTACAGAATATGGCATTTAAAATGTTTTAGAAACTTAGACTTTTCCGGACAATGAGACACATCTGCTCCTGGCAGCACCAATTACTTTAGGGAGAATGATGGGCATTAAATAAACTCATGGCGTTTGCTTTCTTTGTGGCAAAAGTTAGCCACTGGGCAAAAAAGTGCCCTTGCATTAACTGATTGACAGTATGTTGTATAAACTGGACATGTAGGACCCATAGAAAGGTGACTACTGAACTTTGCAAGATGAGAAGGTCCTTCAGGTTCCTGCTTGGCAGAGGAGGCTGCCAAATATTCTACAGGACACAGGGAGAAGCAACTGAAAAACTCTAGTCCTATTGGCTGAAGATGGATGCCCCAACATTGCAGAGGAACTTTGGGTAACTGTTCAGGCAGCCAGCTGTCTCTGTCATTCTAGATTTTTGGAAGTTGCTTACAATGCTCCTCCTGTTTACTTAGGTAATATTGTATCCTTGTGAGGTCTTTGATGTAGTTGAAGACTAGATAGTTATAATTATAATTTCCTGGTTATGATAAAAGATAAATTAGATATGAAACTTTAGACTCACAAATATAGGATAGATAGAATATTTTCTTTAATTTTGCCAAATACAAATGGAATAATATTGTAACTGTAATTCTTGCTTGATACTGTTTTGCTATACATAATTTTACTAGGTTAAAGTTAAAACCTTCCTTTTTGATTAGATAGAAAAGGGGAAGTGCTGTGGGATGTCATTCTATATGCTGTGAATATGTGTTGCTCTGAGTGGTTGATAAATAAAATGCTGATTGGCCAGTAGCCAGGCAGGAAGTATAGGCAGGGTAAGCAGACAAGGAGAATTCTGGGAAGAGGAAGGGCTGAGTTAGGAATTGCCAGCCAGACACAGAGGAAGCAAGAAGACAAGGAAGAACTGGGAAAAGGTACCAAGTCATGTGGCTAAACATAAATAAGAATTATGGGTTAATTTAAGTGTAAGAGCTAGTCAGTAATAAGCTGGAGCTAATGGTCAAGCAATTATAAATAATATAAGCCTCTATGTGTTGACTTGGGTCTGAGTGGCTGCATGACTGGGTGGGACACAGGAAAACTTCCAATTAACTTTGAAGGAATCCTTAGCTTTTTGTTTCCTGTGGAAACAAAATCACAACCTCTCCCCCAAAGCAACACATTTTTTAAACTTCCATTTTGAAGCCAAGACATCTCTAAAGTATCTAGGCTGGTTTAATTCATCAGTCCCTTTCATATTCAATGTCTCTCAGCAGCTTCCATTTGCTCATCAGCATTTAAAAAATTCAAAGTCAACAAAACACCATACAGGATCCAGACACCCTGTGTATTTTCCATCTTTATGTGGCTTTTTTTTATATTACTTTACTCTTTCTTTTTTTTTCTTTTTCAAAGATTTATTTATTTATAATGTACACAGAAGAGGGCGCCAGATCTCATTACAGATGACTGTGAGCCACCATGTGGGTGCTGGGAATTGAACTAAGGACCTCTGGAAGAGCAGTCGGTGCTCTTAACCTCTGAGCTATCTCTCCAGCCCACTTTACTCTTTCTTTAAAGACTTTACCTATTACTTTTAACTATTTATTTCTTCTATAATTATCTATACCCATTTTCTTTTTTTTTTTTTTTTTAGCATCTAAGTACATTTTTAAACATATCATACCATTTAGAGGTTTATGTGTATGGACCTGGTTTTACAAAGCACCTGGAACATTCTATGACCATGTGAGACAAATCCCAAACTGCTATGTTGGCCACTTTGTGGCTCAGCTTAGCACATAGTGCTGGCAGTTGGCTCCAGCCCATAGGCAGTGGTGATAGCGGTGTCTCTGAGTGCTGATCCTAACCTGAGAGACCATGGTCACCAGGAAGCCACACCAGGAAGGCCTGTTTGACTCCATGTTCTGAATTTTTTTTTTTTTTTTTTTAGCTTTCTCAGGTCTTATATGGATATATGTGGCTGAACGTTGGGCACCATCTGTAACAAGTCTTTCTCTGTCCCTCTAGCTAGCTCACAAGTAATGACACAGACACTTCTTATTAATTATGAAAGCTCAATCTTAGCTTAGGCTTGTTTTTAACTAGCTCTTATAACTTAAATTAACTCATTTCTATTAATCTGCATGCTGCCACGTAGCTCATGGCTTTTACCTCTCCTCATGTATGTCCTGTTTCTTCTGTGTCTGGCTGGCAACTCCTCCTTTCTTCTTCCCAGAGCGCTCTCTCTCTCTCTCTCTCTCTCTCTCTCTCTCTCTCTCTCTCTCTCTCTCTCTCTTCTTTTCAAGGGAGAAAAGAGTTTATATCAGTCTAGTGGTCTATCCTGGATAGTTTTTTCCCCCATTTTTCTTTATTAAGAAAATTTCTACTCACTCCACATACTGTCCACAGATTCCCCCTCCTCCCTCCTCCCACCCCAGCCCTTTTTCCCAGAGCTCTCTCTGTTTGGAAGTCCTACCTTTACCCCCTGCCTAGCTATTAGCCATTTAGCTTTTTATTAAACCAATCACAGTTAATCTTGTATCCTGCCACCTTACTGAAGGAGTTTATCAGCTGTAGGAGTTCCCTGGTAGACTATTTGGGGTCACTTATGTATACTATCATATCATCTGCAAATAGTGAAAGTTTGACTTCTTCCTTTCCAATTTGTATCCCCTTGATCTCCTTTTATTGTCTTATTGCTCTAGCTAGAACTTCAAGTAATATGTTGAATAAGTATGGGGAGAGTGGATAGCCTTGTCTTGTTCCTGATTTTAGTGGGATTGCTTTGAGTTTCTCTCCATTTAATTTGATGTTGGCTGTCGGCTTGCTGTAAATTGCCTTTATTATACATAGGTATGTTCCTTGCATTCCTGATCTCTCTAGAACCTTTATCATGAAGGGGTGTTGGATTTTGTCAAAGGCTTTTCAGCATCCAATGAGATGATTATGTGTTTTTTTTCTTTCAGTTTGTTTATATGGTGTATTACATTGACAGATTTTTGTATGTTGAACCATCCTTGCTTCCCTGGGATGAAGCCTACTTGGTCATGGTGGATAATTTTTTTTGATGTGTTCCTGGATTCAGTTATCCAGTATTTTATTGAATATTTTTGCATCAATGTTCATGAGGGAGATTGGTCTGTAATTCTCTTTCTTTGTTGCATCTTTGTGTGGTTTGGGTATCAGGGTAACTGTAGCCTCATAAAAAGAATTTGGTAATGTTCATTCTGTTCCTATTGTGTGGAACAATTTGAAGAGTATTGGTATTAGCTCTTCTTTGAAAATCTGTTAGAATTCTGCCCTGAAACCATCTGGTCCTGGGCTTTTTTTGATTGGGAGACTTTTAATGTTCATTTCTATTTCCTTAGGGGTTTTTGGTCTATTTAAATAGTTTATCTGGTCTTGATTTAACTTTGGTATGGGGTACCTATCCAGAAAACCGTCCATTTCTTTCAGACTTTCTAATTTTGTGGAGTACAGGTTTTTGAAGTATGATTTTCTGTATTTCCTCATTGTCTGTTGTTATGTCTCCCTTTTGATTTTTGATTTTGTTAATTTGGATGCTCTCTCTCTGCTTTTTGGTTAACTTGGATAAGGGCTTGTCTATCTTGCTGATTTTCTCAAAGAACCAACTCTTTGTTTCATTGATTCTTTGTATTGTTCTCTTTGTTTCTATTTTATTGATTTCAGCCCTCAGTTTGATTATTTCCTGACATCTGTTTCTCCTGGGTGACTTTGCTTCTTCTTGTTCTAGAGCTTTCAGTTGTGCTGTTAAGTCACTAGGGTGAGATTTCTCCACCTTCTTTATGTGGGCATTTAGTGCTATGAATTTTCCTCTTATCACTGCGTTCATAGTGTCCCATAAGTTTGGGTATGTAGTATATTCATTTTCATTGAATTCTAGGAAATCTTTAATTTCTTTCTTTATTTCTTCCTTGACCAATTGGTGATTCAATTGGGCATTATTCAGTTTCCATGAGATTGTGTGCTTTCTGTAAGTTTTGTTGTTGAAATCTAACTTTAAGCCATTGGTGGTCCGATAAGATACAGGAGGTTATTTCAATTTTTTTTTGTCCAAAATGCTTAACCAGGCCAAATGCTTCTAGTTTCTGTTCCTCACGCCTTATAAACCTTTCTGCTTTCTACCACCACTCCCTGGGATTAAAGGCTGCTTTCTGGGATTAAAGGCATGAGTCACCATGCCTGGCTGTTTCCAATGCAGCCTTGAACTCACAGAGATCCAGAGGGATTTCTGTCTCTGGAGTGCTAGGATTAAAGGCACGAGTGCCACCATTTTCTAGCCTCTGTATCTAGTGGCTGTCTGTTCTCTGACCCCAGATAAGTTTATTAAGGTACACAATATTTTGGGGAACACAATACCACCACAGCCAGGGAAAGAAAAAAAGCAAGCATGTTTTAACAAGCATGTTTCTTAATCTTCCCATCCTTGCAGCTCTTGTGGTTTGATTTTGCTGTTGATTTCTGGCTGGTTAACCTAACACTGATAAAGTGACTGAAATTTTTGTACCCTGACATGTGGCTTATCCCAAAGAATGGTCCAAATGAACTTCGGCAGGATGTGTGCTCTGCTGCTGTCGAGTGGAACATGGTTGGTTATAACACGCCTTGACTCAGCAAACGGGTCATGTCTTTGTGAGTTTTAACCTTTTTTTCCCCCCAACATTATAGGGTTTGTTAGTTTTTTCTTTCCCTCCCTTTCAGACAAAGGCTTGCCAGCCACTGTCCCTTCCCCTGAAGGTGTGTCTCATTGCTAAAATTGAGCTAGCCCCCCCCCCCCCTTGTGTGTGTACATTTTCATACGTGCATGCCGGTGCCTTGCACGTTTGTGTAGAGTTCAGAAGTCATCACTGCATGTCTTCTTCAGTCTCTCTCTATTTTGCTTTTTTTGCGACAGGGTCTCTAATCAAATCCAAAGTTCATGATTTGGCCTTCAACCCCCTCCCAGCATTATGGTGACAAGCATGTGCCACCAGGCCTGACTTTCAATGGGGGCTGGGGATCCAAACTCAGGTCCTCCTGTTTGTTTGGCAAGCACTTTTCCAACTGAGCCATCTCCCCCAACCCCCTTTCCCTCTTTATTCTTCTGCAGCTTGTAGGATTGAAGTTTGCCACCAGGGAGGGCTTGCAATGCAGTTCCCAAAGATGTCATCTCCATGCCCTGATACCCTTGCTCCCTCTTGGGTCTGCCTGATACTGACGTCATAAAAATAAGAAGAGATACCCGGCTGGTGTTACTGTCGAGATTGGGCATTGTTCAGCTATCCACTCATCAGATTTATACTAGTGCATCTGCTTTTAAAATTATTAACTGGCTCTGATCTCAGAGGTGTAAGTAAACACTCGGCCTTGGGAAACTAACTTGGGGCAGAAGATGTGGTTGTGCGCATCCCAAGGAAACCCTGCAATGCGCACTTACACGCACATCCACAAATCAGCACACACTCATGTCAGCTTCCTGGCCATCTCTGAAAATGTCTTTCTCCACCACAGATCTCGTGAAGAGGCCCGATTCCAGTTCTCCAGATGGATTCTGAGTCAGACGCAATGACTTTAACTAACAAGGCATGGGTGATGATGCCCTGGTCATCAATTCCTCGAAAGTGGATCCAAGTGTGGGTGAGTGAATGGTGAAGCCAGGTTGGCTGCCCACCCGAAGCTCTGGATTACCTCTGGACAGGATGATGTGGCAACAGAACGAGCTCTCGTTTTATCTGAAGGGTGGTGATATTTGAAAATCTACCCAAGGCCAATGCACACAGATATTCGCCCAAGTATTATTGAGCTCTTGGAATTGGTGAGACTTCAGTAAACTTAGACTAAGGAAACATTATAACTCAAGAATATATCTCACTAGTAAAATGGACATGAACTCTCTTTCCTTCCCATGTATTTATGAGCATTAAGTGGGATCTCAAGACCCTTTAGCATAAACTTGACAAAGAATACTTAGTTTATAAATAATGTCTACTTTATTATTATTATTATTACTATTACTACTATTCACAACATAGTATAAATTTCTCCTTTCTCTTGCTCTACCTTTGAAATGGCAGTCTCCCTTCAGCAAGTCTATTCACGTCTTCTGTCTCTCCTGTCCCTTTGACCCCTCCTAAGTCCCCAGGCCCCCACTAGCCTGGTCTTCATCCTTCCCTTTACCCTCATCCAGCCCTGGCTTAACGAGACAAGAAACTCATGGTGTAGTTTGGTGGGATCGTGGCAAAGCCCACGAGTCTAGGGGACACATCAATGTCCTGGGGTGCCTGTGAGGATCTGAAACGGAAGTTCTGCAAGATGTTCGTGAGGAAGAGAAAGAGCTCCATTCTAGCCAGTCCTTCTCCGAAGCAGTACCGCTTTCCTAAAGAGAGGAGACAGAGGAAGGTGAAGCCAGTTCTTGACGTCACCCACGTGGCAAATCCCTGCCTGTGTTCTCTGTGGGAGGAAGGGCTGAGACCTTTAAGGAAAGCTCTAATGTCTGAGCCTCAGTTTTCCTCATACTTGTGGAAGGTTGATCCACGCTAGGCTGTAACAATGAGAAATGTGTATTGCCTTCCCTACAGAGGAAGTCTGGCTTCTCCAGTATGGCTGCCGTATACCACATCCTTTCTTTTCTTTCTTTTTTGTTTTTTTGAGACAAGGCTTCTCTGTGTCGCCCTGGTTGTCCTGGAACTCTCTCTGTAGACCAGGCTGGCCTTGAACTCACAGAGATCCTCCTGCCTCTGCCTCCTGAGTGCTGGGATTAAAGGCAAGCGCCACCACACCCAGCTGCCACATTCTTTCTAAGAACTGGTTGTTGGACCTGAGAAAGATCTCTGACTTAGTTTGAGATTTCATTGCCCCTCATCTACCACTATAGTTTGAACATCACTTTTCCAGGGTCCAGATACATGGTGCTTGGGAATTATGGGAGTTACAGCCAATTGGCTGAGGGTTTGAGCCAAGAGAATCTTCCAAGATGAAGAGATATTTGGTTTCATCAGAGGGAAGCTATGGGTGAGGTATTTCTGTTGGTGTGAGCAGTGGTCTGGCACTAGATGGTGACTTCTTACCTATGGAAAAGGGTACAAATGCATCATTCTTCTTAAACTGCCCCTTGTCATCCAGGAAGTGCTTTGGGTTGAAGTCTTTGGGGTTGGAGAAGAACTTGGGGTCCTTCAGCACAGAGCCCAGCATAGGAAACACTTCAGTGCCCTGCCGGTGAGGAAGATTTGATAAGGTAGATTTAGATGAGTGCCCTCTTGGCCCATAGGGGTTAGAGGGGTAAGTTAGGGTATCCCAGGTGAAGATAAAGATAAATATGTGAGTTGGGGGGACTTTGAGGGAGGGGTTTTGAGGAATGTGAGGTCATTATCCTTGAGACAGGAGGTGTGGGCTCATGTTATATGAGACAGGGTGAGTAAGTGACATGAGGCCTGTCTTCTGGGGCGGGAGATTGAAGGATGTGCACTTCATGTCTCTCAAGTCAAGAACTGGAGTGTATTGGATTTATGTACCCCCAAACAGAATCCATGGCAGACATGTGACTCCTGCCCTTGACAGAAGATCTAGGTAAATTAAGTTTATATGTCTTGAGACTTGATGTTTGGGAGGCACGGAGTTGAAACTCCTGGGTCAGAAAGTCTAAGAGAAAATCAAGATGTAGGAGACTCTACGTAGGAGGGTACAGAGGTGTACTGGCAGAGAAAGCCTGTCACTGAGAAAGTGAGAGAGGGTTGGGTGGTTTCTAATGAGGAGGAGGACCTGCAGGCCCATGAAGAGAGTTGGAGATCACTATAGGCTGGTGAGTCAGCACCTTGGGGATGAGGAAGTCCCGGAACTTGGTGTCCTTGGTGACCCTGCGAGCCAGGCCCATGGGGATCATGTCTCCAAATCTCTGAATCTCATGGATCACAGCCTCTGTGTAGGGCATCTTCAAGCGGTCCTCATATTTGGGTTGCCGGTTCTTGCCAATCACTCTGTCAATCTCCTCGTGGACTTTGGCTGAGAAGAAGAGAGATGTGTTTAGGGGTCCAAGAACCTCACTCTAGGGATGATAGTGCAAAAATGTAGAACTGGGTGGAGGCCATGAAACAATGTATGACACTGTCAATCATCTTCAGTACATGCAAGTCATCCGCATTGTCGGAGGAGGTTCTTGTGATCACACCAGAATTATGTGAGAATTGTGAGGAAGGAGATTTAGGCAGGGTCTGGGGGATCAGGAAGTGGCTCCTTTGAAGTTCAGATGAGCAACACACCAGTTGATTGAACAACTAGAGCCCAGTGCCCATCAGCTCTCTCTCTGTCTCTGCAGAGCAAGGAATAGCTATCCGAGAGTCCGGTTTCTTGAGAGAGGTAGGGGATATTGTGGAGATTAGAGAAGCAAATTTAGAATCTACGACACACAGTCCCCCTTCCCATTCCTTGCAGCCTTACCCTCCACATCTGGGTGCTTCATGAGCAACAGAAAGCCATAGCGTAGGGTTGTGCTGACGGTCTCCGTGCCGGCAAAGAAGAGATTCAGTGTAGTCATCACCAAGTTTTTCATGTAGAACTCTGTGTTGGGGTTCTTCTTCTCCTGCAGGGAGGGAAAGATTCAAGTCCAACCCACTCCTTATGCTCTTGGTGTCCTTCTGTTTTGTCCAAACCTCCCCCAACCTGAATTCACTTCTCTTTGGCCAGACCTGAGGTGCGAAGAAGGATCCTGGCCTTGTCAGGTTCTCTCCAGTTTCAGATCTTTGGAAAGGATCCAGTACCCTAATCCAGTGCTCTTCTGTCATTTATGACTTAGTTAATTGTCTGATCTTTAATGACCAATTTAGTTGTCAGTTTTTTATTTGCTTGTTTTTCGAGACAGGGTTTCTCTGTGTAGCTTTGGAGCCTGTCCTGGAACTCACTCTGTAGACCAGGCTGGCACTGAACTCACAGAGATCCGTGTGCCTCTGCCTCCCGAGTGCTGGGATTAAAGGCGTGCACCCCCCCCCCCAGATTAGTTGTCAGTTTTTAAATGGTAGAAATATTTAGGAAGGGAAGGCTGGGGCCAGGACCTCATGATGGAGGGAGTCAGTGAAAACTAGAGACGGTTTTTCTGAGACAGACACAGAGATTTTTAAAAATTATTTTTCTGTGCCTGGGTGTTTTGCCCACATGTGTGTCAGAGCACTATGTGTGTTCAGTAACCACAGAGGCCAGAAAATGGCATCAGGCGGCTTCGAATCCACTGGGACTGGAATCTCATGGTGGTGAACTGCAATATGGATGCTGGGAGTTGAACCCCAGTGCTCTGAAAGAGCAGCCAGTGCTCATAACCACTGAGCCAGGGATTTTAGGCGATGAGATCCTATTTGTTAATTATAAACCTTAATATTTCCTAGAGGAATCCCATCCCTCCGTCCTTTGCACTTCAGACAAGATGAAGTTCCATCTTGGCCAGACGCCACACGCTGGGAATCCCAGTCTCCAGAGAGCAGACCCAGGGGGACTACCACAGGTTCGAGGCTAGCCTGGACTACACACAAGTTTCAGGCCAGTCAGGGCTACATAGCAAAATCCTGTCTCAAAGCCACCGATGACAAATTCTCCATCTTTGTTCCGAACAGATGGGGGAAGGTCACGACAAAGCTCAGGTCATACAGATGCAAATGGCAACGAAGACAGGCAAAGGCAAATGGTGTGTCAGCTGAAAGCGCCAGCCTCAGTCAGTGAGGTGGGGTGCACAGCCCTCCTTGCTGTGCCATCAGACAGTCACCTATATCTGCAGAGCTGCAGCCCCCTCATTTGTAAAATGGGAGTCGAAACGCAACCTCGCTCAAGAGTTGTGGGTGCTAAAAAATGAATAAAACTACACCTTTAAAACAGTGCCGGGAACACGGCAGCCCTGTACACTGGCTGCTACCTCAGCCTGTACGCCCTCCCGAGGATAAGGGAGTAGTGGATGGGACAGTGATGTTGAATGAGGTTTATAACGAGCGGACCGAGGAGTGGTTCTCTGCTAACTCCCCCCTCCCCATGCTTGATTTCATCCTACTTGGCTTTGAACCTCCCATCCTGCTGCTCCCTGTCTTCTGGGTTTACCTCCAGCATGCGGATGAGGAAGGAGTCAATGAAGTCCCTTGGGGAATTGGGATCCAGGGTGCGCTGGTTCTGTTCCACCTTCTTGGCTATGAAGTCCTCCAGCCCCTGCAGTTCCTTAAAGGCTTGTTGCTGTGACCCTGGCAGGTGCTTCATCACGGAGGAGAACATCTCGTAGAGCTGATGGTGGGAAGGAAATGAGAAACCAAGGCAGCTGTCATTGGACCAAAGATGAGGGACATTCACGTCTCCTGTCCAGGAGTTTAGGCATCCAGGTGGGGCTGTGTGGCAACAGAGTTTTCTTATAGTTTAATCGTGAGGGCTATTGTTCAAGGCTTTAAATGAGATGGATTTGGGAACACAGGCAGGTCTGGGGTATTCAGGTGAGGCTGGGGTGGGAGGCAGCCAGTTGTTGGTAGGAGTTGCCAATGTAGATGTTTAGGTGGTTGGGTAACTTGAGACAGCTATTCATATGCTAATGGGATTTGGATTGGTGAGTTTTAACAGGCATTCCAACATTAAATTAGTGCTGGATAGTCACAATAGATAAATTATGCAATCAACCTGAATGTCCAAAAGCAGTGCAATGGAAAAGGAAAATGTGATCTATACACACAGCTGAATTATTTTTCGACCATTAAAAACAAAGTTACAGCATTTTCAGGAAAATGGGTTCAACTGGAGATAATCTTATTAAGCAAATTTAACGAGTCTTAGCGAGAGAACTCATGCATTTTTTTCCATTTGTGGTACAGATACGTTAAATCTGGGTACATATGTATATGTACATATATACGCATACACATGTACATGTACATCTTGGAAGTGGAAGAAAAACGGTGTCGGGGGACAAAGAGGACTAGAGGAGGAGGAGGAGGTGTGAGAAAGGGGAGGTAGGGGATATGGGGGTGAATAGGCTCAATACACAATATACGCTGGTTCAAAAAACAAAAAAAAATAAGTATTTAGAAGTAGTGCTGATACTCACATATCCACCTGCATTGTTAATCCAACGGCTGCACAAAGGGCCCTACTTAGGTGTGTGACTGAACTGTGTTGGAAGACCCTTAACTGGGGTGTTTGAGGGACATTCTGTGCAGACATTTTGCTATTTCCGTGGCTGAGTAAGTGGTACTCATCTACATAGTCCAGTGTGCTGGCTCCGAACATTTTGCAGACGACATATGATTTGAGTGACCTGGATTTTGCAGCCTCTGGCAACTGGGAACTGAAGGGGGCTAGTGTATTCAGCGGGCCTTCCTGTAGCGACCTCGCGCGAGAGAGTAAAATGAATTGTGATGGTAACGCACGCCCAGCTGAGACAGCTGTGTTTGTGTGTGTGTGTACACTGCTGGCTCTGATTTCTGGCGCAGCAGTATATTGACATCTGTTCTGGCCCAAATGTCGGGCTACTTTGAAGGTCCCTGGTGGAAGGAGGCTGGCAATTTGGTAGTGAGCTGGCAGCTGTGGTCTGTGGGTGGTAGGACAAGGCTGAATGAAACAGGTTACCTGCCCCGTGGAGGTAGCCGTGAACTGGAAGCTTCCCAGCATCATCCTCAGCAGTGACAGGAACTCTTTGTCCTCATAGTCAAAGCGGTCCCCGAAAACGATGGAGCTAATGACGTTGGAGACTGTTCTGCTCAGGTAGAAGGTGGGGTCAATGAGAGCACCTATGGGTGGGGAGGGGGAAGGAGATGGAGACGTTGGAACTAGGAAAAGAGCCTCACGGGGTGATAGCATCAGATACTTTGAATCAGAGAATTCAAAATGATCACCGGCTGCAGTGGGGAGTCCGCCAAAACCCGGACACTAGGAGCCACAGCGGGGACCAGGGCGCTCTTTCCTGACTTAGTTCCCATCCTGGATCATAGTGCTGCTTTTCCTATGGTATCTTCCCCTTGGTCGGTCCTGAGAACTTGCAGGGCTCTGCTTACCGTTTGTCTTCCGGAATGCCTCCAGGAGAAAGCCAGCCTCCTCTTGGATGCGCTCCTCGATGCCACGCTTGCCCACGCCAAAGTCCCGCAGCGTGGCGATGGAAAAGCGCCGCAGCTGCTTGGCGCGCTCGCCGCTGCTGAAGGCTACTCCTGGGAAGGTGAGTGAGGGGCAGGGAGAAGTCAGAGAAGAGGGGCGTGGCTGGCCACTGACCACCTGTGCGCTGTTCCCCAAGAGGAGAAAGATGCACGCAGACGGTGCCACAAAACCACGGATAAAAAAAAGAGAGCAAGTCAGAGGACAGTAGGAAGAGGGAGACAGAAGGACAGATGCAAGAGGCACGGAGACAGAGGGACAGGGCAGAGGCGGGAGAAGGGAGACTGTGGAGATCTGTGGGTGGATACAGTTGTGAAAGATTTATAAATGAGCTAGGGAAGAGAGGGAAATAGGGAGAGAGACACAAAGAGAGTCTGGGAAGGGTTGCTGTCGGGAGATTGGACTTGGGAACAGATGTTCTGACAGTGGAAGAAGAAAGCAGCGGAGAGGAAGAGAGACAGTATCACGGGTAATCACAGAGCTAAGAATGATGGTGTGGGGTGGGGGGGGGGGGGAAAGCTTTCAGAGCCTTCAGAGGCGCAGGATTTGGTTAGAGGAATCCCAAGGCTCAAGAGGAGGCATAGGTGGTGGACCAGGATACACATGCAGAAAGAGACCAGGAGATTAGGACGCAATGGGTCCAGACTTGACACAGTACGAGGCACCGATGTGAGAAGACAGCCTTGAAGGGACAAGGCTGAGGAAACTGATGCCTTCTAAATGTCCCCTGCCACGTTCCCCTCTATCTTGTCCCCCTCACCATAGCCTTTGAAGAGCCAGTCAAAGGTGGCCTGCTCGCCACGCCCACTGAATTCCTCAGCTTGATCTACCAGAGCCTCCTTGACTGCTTCCTGTCCGCATAGTACCACAATTCGGCGAGGCCCCAGGTGGATGGTGAACACAGGGCCGTAGCGTTCGCTGATCTGATGGAGGTGGATGAGTGGGGTTAGAGGGGAGGGGTCAGACCTTGATGTCAGGTCTGGGATTCATTTCTCTGGAGTTCTAACAGCTATCAGATGGGATGCCCCAAGATGTGATCTCACATGCCTAGGAATTGGTTGCTAATTCGTCACAATTCCCCCGGCCTAAAATTATACTCCCACCTGGTCCATACCCTACCATAAAGCCTCAATCAAAATTGGGCATCCCTCCATGCCCCCATTCTACCCATCTCCCTGCCCAGTGGCACCTTCATGAGGGAGTTGTACATCTGCTCTGTGTTCAGCTGAAGGTAGTTCCCGATGAAGGGCAATGGGGTGGGTCCTGGAGGCAGCTTCCCTGAGAGCTTCCTCTGCTTCCAGACAGACATCAAGACCAGGACAATGAGGAAGGCCAGCACGGTCACCAGGAGCAGTCCAGAGGCCAGCATGGTGGTGATGAGGGTGACAGACAGACAGATGGTGATAGCTGAATTAGTTTGCTTTTATATATCCTGAGGTAGAAGGGTGCGTGGCCTTTGGTCTTGATTATGTAATTGTCTCATTTCACCTCCAGACTACGCTCCCATCATGCACTAAGTTTGGGACCTAGCCAACAATCAAGGAGGAGGAGGGCCCCAAGAGGGATTAGCAGGGAATGGACTGAACTTGTGACAACTGAGAAAGTAGTGTTCCAGGGCTATGTGTTACACAGGAATGGATCAGTAGACAGAAGCCAGAACTGAATCCTTCATAACATTTATGCAGGGTCACATTTATGGGGGGTCCCCTGGGAAGGGACCAAAACGATGTGATATTAGGGTCTCAGGAGAGAAGAATCCTATATTTCATTAGCTTGAAACAGGATGAATGGCTATGAATTTGAAAGTCCATTTTCTCCCTTACTTGAGACAAGTTCTCACTATGTAGTTTTGGTTGGCCTGAGCTCAATGTGTAGACCACAGAGATCCACCTATCTGTGTAGACCACAGAGATCCACCTATCTCTGCCTCCAGGGTGCTGGGATTAAAGGCCTACACCACTACACCTAACTCTGGGGAGCTTCCAATGAAGAGGGTCCTGAATTTAAGGAACCAAGACGGGGAGACTCCAGGGCTATGGGTTGTGGATCTTGAGGTGAGAATGACTGTGGATGAGTACCTGGGAGAAGTATATGGAGATCCCGACAGGATCCTGGAGTCTATACTATACTTGGATGTGAATATACTTTGGTTTTGGCCCCAGGCTATCTCTTGATTCCTAGAACCCTTGGGGAAGTCCCTGAGTCTAGGATAGACCTCTGGAACATAGGATCTGGGAAAGGTGGGGAAGACCAAAATCCTATTCCAATGGAACTTTGTACAGTACTAAAGACAACATCTGAGGTTCATGGTTGTCAGAAGGACTGTCTAGGTCTTGAGAAATGATGATAACAACCACGACTATGGTAGAAAAGTTCTAATTTATAAAAGCCTCCCTCCCCATTCCTATCCCTGATCCTTAGGAAAGGCCACTGGGTTCACTGGCTCATTGTTGCTGTTTACAAAAGTTCCCCACTTTACATATGGATGCATGGAGGGTTGCATGGGGTCACAGATAAAAGCCTGCAAGCCAAAGGCATCAAAATCCACCTTAGCCTACATTTTCAGCTTTCTCTTTCTAGACTTCTCTCCCCACCAGTGGGAAGAGAGCATTGGGGGTGGGAGGGGTGTTATGATTGAGATGTGTGGTAAGTGGGCTGACGCCTGCAATGCCAGGGGATGTTATTAACAGGAAGAGAGAACAGAGGTAGACAGACTTAGGTAAGCATCTGGCATGGGGAACAGAAGAGGATCCTGAGATGCTAAGGGTGGCCACAGAGAAGGGAAGAGTGGCCACTGTTCTCCCACACTGAAATTCTTCTATAATAATCAGGACAGTTACTTTTTTTTATGAACCATCTCTCCAGGAAGATTATGTGTATCCCACCTGTGGGATGTTAGTAATTACAGAGTTGGCGCATCATCAACCTCACCAAGATTGCCAAGATCATAAAGGAGCTGGAATTTAATTCACTCTTCTCTTCATTGCCTGGCCCAGTTCAGCCTGGGAGCGACATGGGGACTAAGCTTAGCCACAGGGTGAATGCTGAGATTGGAATCTGCAGTGGACAAAAGACAAGACCCTGGCAGTTGCTATGTCAGTATCAAGCAGCCCAGGAGGGAGGAGGATGAGGCTGGCATTGAGATTGTCCCTAGGAAGCACTAAGGTCAGAAAGAAGTTAGCACTGAACTTGACACCAAGGGGATATTAGTAGAATCACTTCTTTTTTTTTTTTTTTTTTTTTTTTTTTTTTTGGTTTTTCGAGACAGGGTTTCTCTGTGTAGCTTTGCGCCTTTCCTGGAACTCGCTTTGGAGACCAGGCTGGCCTCGAACTCACAGAGATCCGCCTGGCTCTGCCTCCCGAGTGCTGGGATTAAAGGCGTGCGCCACCACCGCCCGGCTGAGTAGAATCACTTCTTAGGCTAAGAGGGACCTTGAGAGTGGAGGCAGGTTGTCACTGGAATTGCCTGAACGAAGGCATACGTGTGGCATCATACAGGCTCTGGATTTGCTTCCAGCAGGTTCTGACAGAAACATGAGATGCTTGCTGAGATTGGCCTCAGCTAGACTCTGGGAGGGGCCTCAGGTGGACACTGGCAGGCTTTGATGAATGGACCACTTATGGTGGTGCCCTAGCTTTAGACAGGTGGAGGTGGGTGAGGCTGGAACTCCCATGACTGGCATCTTGCTCATCTCATTCTAGCTGTTGGACTCTGAGACCTGTTGGGGAGAAACAAGGGGCAAAGAAGAAAGCAGAGAGAAAAAGCTGTTTGTTGATTTTGGAAGAGGAAGAGGCGGGGAATGGGATTAGCCTAGGCTTGGCAGGTAGCAATCTCTCCTTAATCCTTCTTACCAGCCTGCACCTGCACTAGCTAGCCCTCTCCCCTTGTTTCCACTTGAATAGGAGGAAGGGAACAATTTGGAGAATTTGTTTCTCAGTGAAGGTGGCAACAGGAAGGATCCCTGAGTGTTCAGGCAGGCTCCCATGATCTGTACAGGGGGTAGGTGTGGGAGGGCTAGAATGGGAACAGAGCTTGAAGAGTTCAAGAGAGATCAAGTGTATTTGCTCGTATTGATTTCTGTAGCCACATGAATGACAGAGCAGGAATTGAAGTCACGTGGGAGAGACACTGGCACACAAAAGAGGGATCGGTGCCTGCAGTCACCTGGAAGAGACATGTGCAGTATCTCAAGACAGGCTTCCAGAGTGAGTTAGTGGTGAACACAGAAAATCTCCCTTTGATGGGTCTTAGTTTCCCTTTCTGGTTGAGTGGTTAAGAGCAAGGGCAAGGCATGGAATGGAACCCTAACCTGGGAAGATATGCCCCTCCCTCCAAATCCTGTCAGTCTCCCTGAAAACCTCTCTGTTGTTGTGTGACCTTGAAGAGCTGACTTCATTGACAAACTGAGCTTTAGGGGCCCAAGGACTGAGTGTATATACCTCTTGGTAGTAATGAGTTAATGCATAAAGGCAACAAATATTAGCCATTTTATACATACGTTATTGCAGCTTAATAATCTACAAGAAAAGGAGATGGGTTCAATCTGTCTTTTGCAATCTCTGGTTTTTATTGTAGCATAGAGTATCCAGCACTGGATAAGACCACTGGTAGATGTTCTTCTCTAGAAGTCTCTGCCCTATGCCTTCCAGCACTATGAAAGCTAGCCAGCAAGGAGACAATTTGCTAGCCAGTTCAAGATTGATCTCTCTATGTCCTGTAGCCAAAGTTGGTGGTATCTTCACCAACAGGGTCCTAATGTCTAGTTATGGTGGGCAAGCAAGAGCCATGGCAAGTGCCTATCTTGTTTTGAGTGCCTCCAGGACCAAGAGAGGGTATCTGAGAAACCTCTCTCCCCAGTACTTCTTTACTGAAGCCAAACCCCCAGAGCTGTGAATAGAAAGTTTGTCCTGGAGGGCTGATGCTCTATTGAGCAATTTTTTGAGCAAGTACAGATTATCTTTCTCCTTCTAGCAAGTCACTGTCGTCTCCAAGAGTCCTCTGTGCTTATGAATGTCTTCATGTTGTTATCAGTTTGATTAGTAAGTTATGACAGGTGCTTCTGCCTTGCCTAACTTTGCATATACATCCTTCTGTGAGTATTGTTTTGAGTACATGTTTGGGCTCTCCAGGGAGAAGGGGGAAGAGGAAGTCACTGATACATAAGCCAGGTCTCAGACATGAGATGAGTAGAATAGAATGGATGTTTGACAGTTGTCCCCCTCCTCCACCCCATACCTACACACTTTTAATCTTATCTATTAACTTCCTGTCTTCTCCTCTTGCTCTGACCCCAAACTCTCAGGACACAAATGGCTTCTCCCAAACGTACCTGAAATCTATAATCCTGTACAAAATGAGCCTTTCCTTTTATTATTATTATTATTATTATAATTATTATAATTATAATTATTATTGGTGTACATGTGCATGTGTACTCACGTGGAGGACAGAGGTCAATGTATCTTCTTCATTTGCTCTCCACATTAAGACCTAATATATTTTTGCTGAACCCAGAGCTCACCGATTTGACTAGCCTGTGCGGCTAGTGAGGCTCAGGGATCCTCCTGGGTCCATCTCTCCCAACCCCAGCACTGTGAGATGAATAGAACTAAACTGTGTGTACCACCATGCCTGGCTTCTGATGTGGGGGCAGGGATCCCCGTGATTATACAACATGCCCTTTACCTGCTGGGCTGCCTCCTCAGCTTCTCTCCTTTTCTTCTAAATAGAGATGAAATAACATAGGAACTAAATGTTCGTAGAGAAAAGCTCAGTGGCATTTAGTGTATTCACCGTGTTATGCAACCACCACCTCTATCAAATATCAAAACATTTCCCAATGAAAATCTTAAGTAAACCTAAGGTAGTGCAACTTACTTTGGAGTCTACACTCAATAAGAGAGATATTTGACTTTTTATCCCCATTGCAATCTTTGGTTCATTAACCAATTATGACCTGGTCAACCAGGGTACATTGCCCCCACGTCACTGCTATCAAGGCAGTGAGTGAGCCTGGAGAACAAAGGGCTATGGTCAGAGAGAGGAAATGTTTGCATTTCAGATTTCACGGCTGTAACAAGGGTTAGGAAAGAGTTTGGGGAGTGTTGGTTGAAACCATGTGAAGGGGAAGAGCAGAGGAGGGAAGTCCCTTTCTGTCTGGTTGTTCACCCTCCGCCAGGAATGCATCCCCACAAGGAAAACAACAGGACGTGTGGTGGGATGCATGCGGAGAAAGAGGTTTGATGGACACATGGGGTGGAAATGGTGTGGAAGAACAGATTTGTATTTATTTATTTAATAATCACAGTTTAAAAAATATATATAATTTACATATATTCATATCCATACGTGGGAGATAACAAACTGTTAACACCCATGTCTAGCACTTCCAGCCAGTGGGCCAGTAGTGGATGGGGACAGGTCTCATTTCACGAATGTGTTTCTTCAATGTCCTCAGTTTCCTGTAAGGAACCTGTAGCATACTGGGGAAAACGTTACTTTAAAAAACACAGGAAATTATTATTTTAAAAAACAAAACAAAACTCATGCTGTCAAAGAAAACCAAGTCAAAGTGTTTACATTTCACCTTCATTATCAAAAAGGAGGAGGCTGCTGCTTTTTATTTGGCTCTGTGGGTTCTGAATTCTGTTCATTCACTTCATTTGTTTTCCTCATTTTGGAGCTTGGTGTTTAACCTGAACACCTTTCATCTGAGGCCTGCCTGGCTGGTTTTCCACACATGAGTCTCATCACCTGGAGGTGGGTCTTTACCAGCTCTGGGAGCCTTTGTTTCTGCTTTAATTTTTATGAGGCCTTCAGCCATCAGCTCCTCCCCACACTCCTGTTTTTTCTTTTCTTTTTGAGATTATGATATAATTCCATCACTTCCTCCCATTCCCTTTCCTCCATCCAAACCCGCTTCTACACCCCCTTGTTCTCTTTCAGTTCACATCCCTCTTTATTCATGAATAATTGTTACATGCATATATGTATGGACCACTTGTAATAATGGACCATTTAGGACTGAGGAGTGGGGAGGCGTACCCAGAAGAGCCCTGTGTGAAATGCTTCTTGCAGAATGGGTTCTCCAGGGAGAAGGGGGAAGAGGAAGTTCACACAAGCCAGGTCTCAGACATGAGATGAGTGGAATAGAATGGATGTTTGACAGTTGCCCCCCTCCCTCACCCTACCCCTATACACTTTTAATCTTATCTATTAATTTCCTGCCTTCTCTCACTCTGACCCCAAACTCTCAGGACACAAATGACTTCTCCCAAATGTACCTGAAATCTACAATCCTGTACAAAACGAGCCTTTCCTTTTATTATTATTATTATTATTATTATTATTATTATTATTATGTTTGTGTACATGTGCATTGTGCACATGTGGAGGACAGAGGTCACGGTATCTTCTTCATTTGCTCTCCACATTAAGGCCTAATATATATTTGCTGAACCCAGAGCTCACCGATTTGACTAGCCTGTGTGGCTAATGAGGCTCAGGGATCCTCCTGGGTCCATCTCTCCCAACCACAGCACTGTGAGATGAATAGAACAAAATGTATATATCCACAATATACATATATCACTACTTGAGGCTTTTCATCATCTTTGTCAGTGTGATCTGCACCTTCTCTGGGAGCTGAGACTATATCTCTCTGTCTCTTGGAGGGTACCTCCCTACTCAACCACTCCTTGAAGTAGGACTGGAAGGCGCCCATGGGGATTCCTGATGTACTGTATTTTTAAAATAATATTTGCCACATTTTTTATGTTAAGACTCAATATAATTAGCATATAACATAAAGGGTTCTGTTTTGTTTTGGTTGATCCTCTGTCTTTAACCTCCCCCTTCCCTCTCCCTGACCCATTCCCCTAGTCTTCATCCTAAGAGCTCGACTTTTGTGTTCATATAACATGTATTCTACTGTCTCTCCTATGTAAGACCTCTTTTTAAATTGACAAATAGTAACCAAATATATTTAAGGTGTACAATACAATTTTTTGATATGTTATATATTGTAGAATGGCTAAATCAGGGCAATTAGAATACATATTGTGTCACAAAGGATTTTGTGTGAGAACACTCAGAATCTTAGGAGTATTCTAGAACTTGATACCTTGTTATTAACCACAGCCTCCGTGTTGCACAATAGATCTGTTTATGTCTCTGACTTACCTGATATTCTGATCCTTTGACCAACACTTCTCCTCTCCCAGCCTCTGGCTACTGCCAGCCTATTTTCTTCTCCTATGAGTTCAGCTTTCTAAGTCTCCCCATGTATGTGAGATCATGTGTTTGTCTTTCAAAAGAAAATTTTTTTTTTTTTTATCAGGATGAACCTGTTGGGAATACTCTAAGGGGATTTCCATTTCTGGCAGTGGTTGAATGAGCTCCTATTGAATCCAGTGAACAATAACTACACACTATGAAAAAATATTTTAAAATCTCTACCAGTTGGCTGAAATTTCTAGAGAGCAGAGAAAAGCAGATTCTGGAAGAGTTGAGTGAAGGATTTCCCACTTTTGTTTTTGGTTGGTTTTGTTCTAAAGGTGGCAGGCTGTGAACAGCACCTTGTGGGATGACAAAAACCCAGATAGAAACTTTGTTTTTTCTAAAATTTCTAGAGCCAGGCAACAGAGCTCATCGTGATTAATTACAGTGTAGTTGGTAGTAACGTTTGAAACTCTAAAGAGTCAGATAAAACAAGACAAGATGAGATCAAATCCTATGTATAAATCTTGACCAAATTTCTGACTGATTATTTAGGTACTTATGAACTGAAACACTCACAGCTAGAAGCACTGAGGCAGAGTTTCAGTACTGTGCATATACTTTTAGCTATGTCAACTGCTCTTTAAAACAAAAACAGTGCAACAATATTCTTCAATAGAACATAACAGAATCCAGAGTCTCTACAAGGTCTCATTTCTAGTACATAGGTTAAAAATCCAGACTTAGCAGGTGTATAAAGACATGGGGAAATATAACCTATCCTCAAAAAAAAAAGAAAAAGACAGCTGATGGAGACCAACCCCATGGTGACTTTGAGGTTGGGATTTAGCTGATAGATGTTCAAAACTTATTAGTTAAGCAGATAATCTTATGGATTACCCTGTTCTGATTCATATACCATTGTATAATGATGAGGTAGCTGATGTCTAAGGTGATAAACACGGCACCTTTTAATTTTATTTTATGTGTATGAATATTTGGTCTGCATGAATGACTGTGTAACTATGTGCATGACTGGTGCCCTTGGAGGCCAGAAGAGGGGATCAGATCCCTGAACTGGAATTACTGATGGTTGTGAACCACCATGTATGTACTGGGAATGGAATTGGGCCCTCTGGAAGAGCAATCAGCGCTCTTAACCACTGAACCATCTCTCCAGTTCCTGATTGTTGACAGCTTTTTGAGGTGTGAAAATATCTATAGTTTATAAGTAAAGAAACTGAGATCATCAACTCAGAAACCTACTGAGCCATTTCTCCAGTCTCTGATTTAATTTTGACACATTTCTATAGTTTATAAGTGGAGAAATTGAGGTCATCAACTTGGAAAACTACATAGTCAAGATTAGTTTATAAGTGGAGAAATTGAGGTCATCAACTTGGAAAACTACATAGTCAAGATTAGAGACTGGGTCTCTCTGTTGGCAACACTAGGTCCCTCAATCACTTCATCTAGCCTCAAGCTGGAGATACTAAAGGAGCAAGAACAAGCTTGAGGAAAATCAGTTTGCACAATGCTCAGTTTGAAAAGATGAATCTACTTTGTTTTAATCATTAAATAAATTGTATACCTACTTTTGAGGACAGGGTGGTTTCAGACCTTCTCAGAGAGTTTGGCCCTGCTTCCGGTCTCATTGATTTTTCACCTGATTTGAGATGTCAACAATTCCTAATTCGTAGTTTCAGTGAGCCAATCCTAAGCCATAGTTTTAACTCCGTGCTAGCCTTGTTCAATAGCAAGTTAGAGAGCAGGGCCCTAAGTCTTGGGAACATGCACACAATGTAAAGGGCACTCCCTGTAATTTAGAGGTTAGGCAGGAGTTTGTTTTTCTCTATCTTTACAGCTTCTTCTGCTAAGTCCAAGTACACGAACAGAGAGATGTGAAGGTGAGAGAGAGAGAGAGAGAGAGAGAGAGAGAGAGAGAGAGAGAGAGAGAGATGCTCCAGGTATAAAGAAGACTTCCATGTTTTAAGAAGTTGGCAGAAACTTAAATATTAAGGAATCTGGTGTCTGGGGTAATGGTTCAGTGGGCAAGAGCATTTGCCTTGTAAGCATGGTGACCTTTTGAATTTGAATCCCCATCAATCACATGAAAAGCCAGGCATGACTGCATGTGCATTGGGTGGTAGAGGCAAGTTAATTCCAAGAGCTTTCTTCTTGTCCAGCAAGTCTGACTGAAATGGTGATCTTCCAGTTCAGTGGGAAGCCCTGTGCCAAGGCAGTAAGATGGAGAGCAGTAGATGAAGAGCCTATATTCTATTCTGGCCTCTGCATACACATTGGCATGCATTCATAGATAAGAGAGAGAGAAAGAGAGAGAGAGAGAGAGAGAGAGAGAGAGAGAGAATCTGAATTTAACTCATTAGTGGAGTCCTTGCCTCTGACTCGTGATCTTCTGGGTTTAATCCCCAGTAAACACACACACACACACACACACACACACACACACACACACACACACACACACACACACACACTTTTAAGACTTGTGAGAAACCTAGGTGTCATGGTGCATATTTGTAATCCCAGCACTTTGGAGGTAGAGATAGCAGGAACTACATATGGAGTTTGAGGCCAGCCTGGACTACATGTGAACCTGTTTCAATGTCTCTTAACAAAAAGAGACTAATTGTCGCGTCCGCCTCGACCAGCAAGGAAGACGCGACGCCAGGCTCTTCTCCAAGCAGTTTATTCAGGAACCTTGAAAAATCTTCTGACCCCGGGGAAAGCCATCTTCTCACTCTCACTCTCACTCTCACTCTCACTCTCACTCTCACTCTCACTCTCACTCTCACTCTCACTCTCACTCTCACTCTCTCACTCTGATCTCTTTCCTCTCCTCCGATCTTCCTCCCGGGGAAAGCCAGCCCACGCCCTTTATAGCCACTGGGCAATCAACCCCATAGTGCCACGTGGACAATGCCGATAGGGTCAGACATACACAAGCAAGCCAGATTAGGTCCAGGTGTGCGGAAGCAAGCCAGATCCTAGCCTTAGCCAAATAAGGAGCACCTGCCATCGGGAAGGCAGAAGCCGGATGCTGGTACTAACTTTGCGGCGCGGCCGTGCACGGCTCTCTACAGTTCCCCCTTTATTGTTTTAAGCAGCAGGCAAGAGCAGAGGTCTAATCTCTGCCAAAAAACAACTTGGACATTGTACTGGTGTTAGTCCAGGTGTCATCCACCCAGAGAACACTTGACCCGTCCGATACCCTTTTTTGCAGAGGTGGGAATTAGGGCATCAACCCACATGCAATTAAACTTGCTCTTCTTGGGTTTTGCAATACAGCTAGACCCAAGTGCAGTGCACTAGCCTCACATCCTGCACAATAAAGCTTTTAATGCAGCCAGCCAGGCCTGGGGAGACTGTCCAGCCTCTATGGCTGTAAAGGCTTGGATAATCATGGCTGCATTGCGCTGCTGAGAAACCCTTAAACGAACAATGCACCACAGGCACATCAGGGAGACAAGTACCAGTAGGCCTGCCAGGGCACCTAATCCCGCCCACTCCTTCAAAAAGGTGATAGGCCAGGTGCACACGGGTGGAGTTGACCTCAATGATCTCATTGCACAGGATCTGGGTTCTGCTCCTGCAGCAAGTCAACTCAAAAATAAAGCAATACACTAGAATGTGATGTTATGGGTAAAGGGTATGGCCAGGCTTTTATAAGAGCCCAGAGTAGTCGATCCTCAGCTGCTCCCGTTGGCAAGCTCGTCAGAATCAGGGCTATCAGGATCAGGCACATCAGCTTCCGGGGTGTCATCACGTCTCTCCGTCTGAGGGGCCCGTCGCACCAATCGTTCAGGTACCCAGATAGGGTCTAGCCGGTCCTGTGGGAAAACACAAACAGAACCTCCTGCCCATGTCAGCACGGGATCGGGGCCATGCCAGCTGCCCGTGAGGATATCTTTCCACTTCACCATGCCCTTCATAGGGCTGTATAGATTATGATGCCTATCTGCTGATGAACTTCCCGAGGCATCCAAATTAAGGGAATGGAAAAGAAACAATCCTTTATATCCACGGCAATAATATGCCAGGAGGCTGGCAGAGCCGATAGAAGAGGCAGCCCTTGCTGCACTGGACCCATGACCTGTATCTGATTATTAATAGCCCTAAGGTCATGCAACAATTGCCACTTTCCAGATTTTTTTTTCTAATCACAAATATAGGTGTATTCCAAGGGGACACAGAGGGTCGTATATGTCCAGCCTCAAGCTGTTCTTTTACTAGCTCTTCTGCCACTGATAACTTTTCAGAGGAAAGTGGCCACTGAGGTACCCATACCGGGTCCTCTGTTTTCCAGGAAATCAGAATTCCTTCCTCAGTGACCCCTATGAAAAACCCAATCCCTGCCTAGGTGGTCTACTCTGGGCCTTGACTGGATCTTTTCTGCCTTGAAGAAACTTCCCCAAACCAAACCTAGGATGACATCCCATCTTTATCATACTCCACTAATTGTACTCCCATCTGCGGAGTCAGTAATTTTAAACCACACCGTTTTTTGCTGTTAACTCAGGTTTTTCTGTGTTGCATTGATTTTCCACACATCAGCTGCGGATGCCTTGTTGTGCTGGTTCTGGCGTCCACCATTCTTAGTTTAGCGGCTTCTACTTTTGAAAACCGCTCAGACTGCCTGCTTTGCAGTCTGCTAGGACACTAACCCTCTGTGTCTCAGGTTCTTTCACCACATACACTAAGCTTAGATTCACAATCAACATTTACACCTTTTCACAAACTCACATATAACATGTGCTTAGGCCTAAACTCACACTCAACATTTACACATTTTTACAAACTCATATATAACATATTAACATCTACTTATTTATACTTTTTAATGAAACTATAGAAGTACTTTAGCAAATATATTTCTTATTACTTCTTATATACTTCTTATATTTCTTATTTAAACTTACATTTACAACTAACATCTTTACTTCTTACAAGCTTATTACTACATGTCTTAAGACTACCTTAGATACTTCTTGCAAGCTTATATCCTTAAAGGAACTCTATGGATCTATCTTACAAACTTATATAGGACTACCATTAGCATATCCTAATCTCTAATTTCTTTGAAAGGAGCAGCTCGTTAAGAGCCAGAAAAATTGGGTGTGAAGAAGTTGCGCCCATGATACTAGCAGCACCTTTTCCTTCACCTGCTTTCACTTTCTTTAATTTTCCTGCCCGCTTTTGTGGCGGTTCCACTTAACCTTCCTGTCCGCTTTGGTCGTGGCTCCACTTAATTTTCCCTGTCCGTTTTGGTCACGGCTCTACTTAATTTTCCCTGTCCGTTTTGGTCATGGCTCTATGTTTCCCGCTTTTATCGCGGATCCCCACCTTACCTGGGGACTTACCAGTGTACTGCTCTGACTGCGAAGAGTTCTGAGCCTTAAAGGGTTCCCCGTATGGGCCACCACTTGTCGCGTCCACCTCGACCAGCAAGGAAGATGCGACACCAGGCTCTTCTCCAAGCAGTTTATTCAGGAACCTTGAACAATCTTCTGACCCCGGGGAAAGCCATCTTCCCACTCTCACTCTCACTCTCACTCTCACTCTCACTCTCACTCTCACTCTCACTCTGATCTCCTTCCTCTCCTCCGATCTTCCTCCCGGGGAAAGCCAGCCCACGCCCTTTATAGCCACTGGGCAATCAACCCCATAGTGCCACGTGGACAATGCCAATAGGGTCAGACATATGCAAGCAAGTCAGATTAGGTCCAGGTGTGCGGAAGCAAGCCAGATCCTAGCCTTAGCCAAATAAGGAGCACCTGCCATCAGGAAGGCAGAAGCCAGATGCCGGTACTAACTTTGTAGCGCGGCCGTGCACGGCTCTCTACAACTAATAAGGACTAGCATCCTTATCTGTAAACCCAAATAATCAACAACAGAAAAAAAGGGTAAAGATGTCAAAAGGCACTGGAAACTGTAACACACACCTGTATCAAAGAGTATTGGGGTCTAGCCCCACTATAGTATTGTCCCAGAGTTCCAGAAGAGACATTACTAGCAGCGAATTAATTAATCTGAGGGATTCTTGAATGAATCTACGTACATGAAATGAACGTACTACATTCACTTTATTCTTCTGAGTCAGTTTTCTCTCTACACAGCTTCTTTTCTGCTGTCATACTTAGCCCCTTTCTTGTCTGATTCTCTCTACATTTTTCTGCTGTTCTAAGTTCTATCTTAAATCTCCCATCTCATTCTTTCCCATCTTGTTCCCTCTATCTTAATTCTTCCCCCATCTTAATTCTCCACCCTAGTTCCCCAATCTAGTCTTCTTTTTGTCTCTGAGGTTTACAGTTATATACACATGCAATCAGCAAATATTCTGGCCAAGGCAAGGTCACCAGATTTGAATGCTTTCAGGGTCAAAAGGAGGTGATAAGATCCACACAAAGAGCAGTAATTGTCAACTATCATTTAGAACCCAAAAGGGAAGTGACTAATGGGGAATAGAATCAACTGAGGGCTAAATTTGGTTAAAGATCTGAGAAAGGGATTTATGTGCTCAAACTATATTCTTAGAAGTGGTTAGTTAAATGTCTATAAGTCACTAAGCCATGAGTAAAAATAAAACTGCCTTTTATTCCTTTGGAGCCGTATCTGTCACAGTTTAACTCGGCTGCTCGTTTTCTGGCAGGGCAGGGCAAGTGTGCTCAGTAGCTAGGCAACTTATATCACAGCTGGATGTACCTGGTATGTAAAAGACCTTTAGTTCTGAGTTAATTGTTAAAGGGAGATCTAGAACTAGAGATAGCACTTAGAAGAAAGAGGGTTAAGCTTAATTAGCACACCTGCCTGGCCTTCTCTAACAGATAGTCTGGATTCTTATCTATCTGCAGTCTGTTCTTAGAAAGTCTGGGAAGTATCTCAGATAAGATGGTCCTGGCTGGATATTGCTAATAATGATAATTACAGAAATCCTGAAATTAGGGGTCTTGACTGTGATTGTTGTTAGTACAGTTGGGGGAAGTTATCCAAATACTTCAATTGTGTAGGGAAAACCATGCCCAGTGAATGATCAAACACACTGTTCTTAGAAAAAGAATTAAATGGAAAAGCTACAATAGTGCACAAGAAAATCCTTTCAGGAAATGGCTAATATTCAAAAGCCAATATCACCAAGACTCCTTAAGTCTTGGCTTTATCCTCTGTAAGGGCCCTTGGCTTCTTCCAAGTATTAGCTTTGCCATAGTCAGCTGAATTCCTACTTCATATTTCTGTGGCTCACTGCACACCTATAATACTGGCATTCAGGAGACTGAGACAGAAGGATCAAGAGTTCCACTTCAAATTAAGCTACATGGTAAGGCCATTTCAAACAAACAAATGGGCAAGTATTACAGTTTACAGTGGTTTGCATGTGTCCCCTCTAAAATCTAAGTGTTATAACTCACTGCTCAATGCACTGATACTAACAAGTGGGAGTTTACTCTAGAAATTA
Source organism: Peromyscus californicus insignis (assembly GCF_007827085.1). Classification (NCBI taxonomy): domain Eukaryota; kingdom Metazoa; phylum Chordata; class Mammalia; order Rodentia; family Cricetidae; genus Peromyscus; species Peromyscus californicus. Next base: position 173,593,703 of record NW_026294562.1, on the reverse strand, counting down.
GTGTGGAGTTCCTCAAAAAAACTAAAAACAGAGCTTTCATATGACCTAGCTCTATCAGTCCTGGGCATAGACTCAAAGGACTCCAAATCCCGTAACAGGGAGACCTGTACATCCATGTTCATTGCTGCTCTATTCACAATAGTTAGGAAATAGAAACCAGTCTAGAGATCCATCAAGATCCATCAACTTATGAATGATACTGAAAATGTGGTACATATGCACAATGGGATGTTGGGGGATATTCAATTATACTGTGAACCCGAGTTTGCATTTAGATTAAATTAACCTTGGGTCAGGAGGCTGAGTTAGCAACTTGTTGACAGAAAATAATCATAGAGCAGCAGAGGACATCCGGAAGAGATAGAGAGACACAGGAAGTAGTAGGGAGGGATTTAGAGTGGTGCAGTCATTTCTGGTTTGATGAAGTGGGTCTTTCTGAGACACCAGCAAGGAGAGAAGGTTAGCTAGTTGTGACCCAATCTCTCTGAACTAGCAAGTTTTCACTCCAGCCTTTGAATCTTGAATCTTATTTATAAATAGAATGATAGAGATTTAGTTAAAGCTACCTTTAGAGGCAGTAACAGGGCTGGTGCGTGTAGAAACAGAATTCCCACCAGGCTGTGGTCTGAGAGGCCAGGCCTTTGCTAGAGAAGCAGGCCAGTAACTTCGGAGTTGCAGTTCCTGGCTGAAATAGTAGATTAAGGCACAGTTACTGTGCTGAAGTTAAAACAACAATGGGATTCTATTCAGTGCCAAAGAAAAAGAAAAATATGAAATTTGCAGGAAAATGAATGGAACTAGAAAACATTATATTAAGTGGGGTAACCCAAGAACTACATATTTTCTCTCATATATGGAGCCAAGTTTTTTTTTCATTTTTCTTTATTAAGAAATTTTCTACTCACTCCACATACCACCCACAGATCCCCCTCCTCCCTCCTCCCACCCCCCAGCCCTCTCTCCCAAGCCACCCCGCATCCCCACATCCCCCAAATCAAGGTTTCCCATTGGGGATTCAGCAGAGCCCATCACACTGAGCCTAGGCAGGTCCAAGCCCCTTCCCACTGCACCAAGGCTGCACAAGGTGTCACACTACAGGCACCAGATTCCCAGAAGCCTGTCCATACACCAGGGACAGATCCCGATCCCCCTGCCTGGGTGCTCCCCAAACAGTTCAAGTCAAACAACCATCTTCCATATCCAGAGGGCCTAGTCCAGTCTCGTGGGGGCTTCACAGCCACCAGTTTATAGTTCATGGGCTTCCACTAGTGTGGCTGGTCATCTCTGCACGTCCTCCCATCATGATCTCGACGTCCCTTGCCTGCAGAGTCCCTCCTCTCTCTCTCATCAATTGGATTCCCAGAGCTCAGCCTGGTGCCTGGCCGTGGATCTCTGCATCTGCCTCCATCAGTCACAGGACAAAGGGAGCCAAGTTTAAAATTCCAGATTTCCGTGTGATTGTCAGGAAGAGGCCAGGAATCAATAAAAGATCCATGAGGTGTGTGTGTGTGTGTGTGTGTGTGTATGCGCTCATGCGCTAAAAAAGTGGTCTTGGAGGGAATAGTAAAACACATGTGATGGGAAAGAAGGGTGAACACTGGGAGTAGGAAGGCTTAAACAGGGTAGGGTGAGGAGATAGTGTGCCCTTTCTTAACTTCGGTGCCTTCCTGCTTTAACAGTCCAATTAATTGTTCCTCGAGGAGCGACTGTGAGCTAGCTGCACCCATTTCAATACAATTCACCTGAACCTTTTTTCTTTAAAATGCTGGCCAGCCTTCTTGGGTGTCCGTCAGCATTATCCCTTCTTTCTCAGATCTCGGTAATGTCTTGGTAGAATCTCGGTGGGACCTCCATTTGTAACGGCAACGCCCGCGTTACCGTCACCCGTTCACCATGTCCGAGTGAGGGGCTGCGGATTAAAAAATAAGGGACAAGAGACAGTGAGTCATTTGCCACAGCTGAATGCCGAATGCCAGCTGAATGCCATTTATTGAAAGAGGGAGGAAACCTTAAATACAGGCTTACAGCACAATGCGGATCCCTGGAGGGCAGAAGTTTGCTACATTTTGCATCTAAGCTGTTTACACCAAATGCAGGAACAAAGAACCTCTGGTTGAATGTTAGGTGAGAAGGAAACCGGCAGGGAATCTGAATAGGGAGGACATCTGGTCAAGGTCGGCAAGCAAGGCGGCAGCCACTCACAGTGGGGGGCCAGGGCCCACAGGATAGGGAAGAGGGAGGGGAGGGGAGGGTCAACAAAAATTAAGGATTTATGAAAAAGCCATATAGAAACCTATTATCTTATAAGTTAAAAAGTATGATTTAAGAGGAAAAAAAAGAGAGAGTTTGAATGAAGTTACCCTGCATAGGTGGATAATGGTGTTTTCATAAGCCATGGGTTGGTAAATGAAATCTCAGGCATAAAATACCCCTCCATGAGTTGTTGGTCAGGGAGGACCCAGAAGCCCCTAAACAGTATTGCCCTTGTTCTCAGTTGTCCACCAGAACTAGATGGTAAGACCCTGTTGCTGAGGACACCATATGCTTTTGTCATGATGTATAGAAAAATCTATTTGGAACAGAGCGGGGAGTTTCCTCCCTGCTGGGTGATTTTACCATGCGTGTAGGTGCTACACAGGCTGCTGGGGTGGGTAAGTCATCAGCGTTTTACTCCGCAGTGGACCCTGCGTGCTACAATAATGATCTGCTAGGCAAGCTGAGTCCATGGATACAACAGCAGCATGTATGTTATGGTAGTAACCACCACTTTTGGTTCATTGTGAAGCCCACTTCACAGGAGGCAATTCATAGCTGGTACTGTAAACCTGGTCAAAAACCCAAGGTTAGAAAGGTTATGGGCCCCAGGGGATGATATACTACTGTTTTGCTGAATGGATGTGGTATCGAACTGCCTTCTGAGTATTTGTGTTTAGACCCATAGTTTGGTATCTGTTGTCAACCTCAGTCAAACTTCTTTTTGCTGTGGTCAGCAGCTAATTCAGAGACTTGAATTTGTTCAAGGGTTGAGAATAAATGACTTCTGAGTACTCAGACTTGGTGGGACATTTATTTATATTCTTTCCTCCCCAAGGCTCAAGGGACATTATGGATGAGGGGATGGTAAGAATGTAAGAGACATAGGATGAGGAGGAACACTGTGACACGCTGTCTTCTGGACATGGCATGGTCATTGCATTCACAGACTCACTGTGTTTATGGTTACCTGCACTAGATGGATCCTGTCAGCATCCCAGCATGGATGGGGGTGGGGCAGAGGAGGCTCCACTCCTAGCTGAAGACTTATGGGTAGTGAATGGCTATTGGGAAAAGAAAAGCCATTTTTTCTCTTTACATTACCCAGTAAATAACTCTAAAACCATGTGCATGCAAGTCACCTATGGTGATATTTTATTTGTATTAAAATATTATTTGTATGTTAATAAATAAAGTTGCCCGGGGGTCAGAGCTATTAGCAAGCCATAGGAAAGCAGGGCAGTGGTAGCGTACGCTTGTAATTCCAGCACTTGGTAGGCAGAGCTGGGTAAGTCTCTGTGTGTTCAGGGATACAGCCATTATTGGATACACATGCCTTTAATCTTAATACCAATCATGGAAAACCTGGAGGCCTATACAGACAGGCTGTGAGGAGGCGGTCATGTGGTTGGGTTTACAACCAATGAGAAGGCAGGACAGGAACTCTATATAAAGACTTTAACACAGGGGTAGCTCTGGTTCGGAGAGGTAGGACCACCGCAGGAGGAAGGGTAAGGTTTTAGCTCTTAGCTCTGACCTCTTGGCTTTCTTCTTTGCATTGGTTCTGTGTTTATTATTTAATAAGAAGGTTGGATACATCTACATTTGGTGCCCAACGTGACAAGAATTCATTAAAAACCGCTTGGCTTGGCTTGGCGGCAGTTCCGGTTTCCAGCCTGGGCGGCCCGGCTGCCTAGCTTGGGCCCAGGCCTGACTGACCCGCAGCTGGAGCTACTTGCAACTGCTACAAACAACTCAGACCTGCCCTGCTGAACAGGGCCCCTGCCTGTAAAGCCAAGGCTTGACTCGGCTCAAGCGGCTACACGTTCTCTCTCTCTCTCTCTCTCTCTCTCTCTCTCTCTCTCTCTCTCTCTCGCTGGATTCACACCTCGAACACCAGGTGGCTGTGAAATTCCCTGGGATTCTACTGTTCTACCCAGACTTGGTAAGTCAATTAACATATCTATTTAAAAGAGAATTTTTTTCTACATTAAAAAAAAATGGGCTTTATGTGTACATTGGAAGAAAATTGGGCTTTGTTTGAAATTTTAGGCACTCTGACAATGGAACAACTATATGAAAAGATTAATATTGATCGAATTATTCAGTTTATTACTTTTCTTATCCTCATTTTACTATTTAAAAAGATCGTCAACTTAAGTGCCAGGATAACAGTCTTAGAAAAACTTGTTAAACCGGTAAAAATGAATTATAGAGAAATTCAAATTCAGACAGAAGAAATAAATAGTGAAGTTGTTTCAAAATTGGATCGTAAGGTTACAGAAAGAAAGCCAGTTTTCACACAATCACCCTTAATTTATCCAGTAGCCGTACAGCAGCTACCTGATGAAGAGAATGAACAAAATACTTGGGTTCCAGTTGAAATGTTAGACTTACGAAGATTTAAGGAGGCAATAGCATCTTATGGCATGCACTCCCCATATGTAAAGCAAATGTTAAACACCTGGTCAACTTGTAATAGGATTATACCAAAGGACTGGCGGGAATTGGCACAGGCTGTTCTTGAACCCGGACAAAATCTCCAGTGGAAAATGTGGTTCAGTAATGAGGCTAAAAATATAGAAAGACAATGGAGGGATAGCGGAATACAAGTCTGCCAGGATCAGCTTATTGGCGAAGGCCAATATGCTTCAGTACAAACACAATGTTCATATGATGTCCAAACCCTACTTCTATGTAAAACGGCAGCTTTGAATGCATGGGACAGAGTTGAAGAACCAGGAAAAAAAAACTGAGTCATTTACAAAGGTTATACAGGGCCCCAAAGAATCTTTCACAGATTTCTTACAAAGATTGACTTCAGCAGTACAAAAAATGGTCCCAAATTCAGAGGCTAGTCAGATAATAATTGAATCTTTAGCCTTTGAGAATGCAAATGCAGCGTGCAAAAGAATAATTAGGCCGTTAAAGGCAAGATCTGCACCTTTGGAAGATTGGATTAGAGATACAGTTAATGTAGAGGCTTATGACCATGATGATATGTGGGTAGGAAAAGCAATTTCAAAAGGTTTGAGCAATGTTAGATGTTTTGGATGTGGAAAGCAAGGACATTTGAAAAGGGATTGTAAACAGGTCATTCCTAGAAATAATGTTTATTCAAGGAACACTGGCAACAGAATGCCCCTTCCTTCTGGAGTATGCAGAAGGTGTGTTAAGGGAAAACACTGGACCAACGAATGTAGATCAACAAGGGACAGACAGCGTAACCCTCTGCCTCGAGCTTCGGGAAACTCCCAGAGGGGCCTCAGGCAGGCCCCCACAGTAAATCCAGTTCAAACCTTTCCTGCAGTTGTAGAGGAAACCCCTACTCAAAGCAACTAAATAACCAAATGTCTATTGGAATAAATCATGTTAGTCGAGATGATGAAACAGAGAAAATAGGAAATACAGGAAAAAACATAAAGAAAATTTTTTGGCAAACTTCTATTAATGAACAAAGACCAAAACTAACAATAAAAATAAATGGTGTTTTGTTGTCTGGTCTGCTAGACACAGGTGCTGACATTACCATAATTGCACCAGAATTTTGGCATCCAACTTGGCCTCTTCAGGAGGTAAACATTCAACTCTTAGGAATTGGGACATTATCTAGAGTGAAACAAAGTGTAAGATGGCTTGAATGTATAGGTCCAGAAGGACAGAAAGGAAAATTAAAACCATATATGGCTAACATAGCTATGAACCTGTGGGGTCGAGACTTCTTACAACAATGGAATACTCAGATTAATATCCCTCCAATCTCAGAAACAAATCATAAATTAGTACATGTTTCTGAGAGAAATATTAAAAGATATTATTCTAATGAGTGCTCACCAGCCATCCATGTCATACAAGAACAGGGCACAACAACTGATAATCTTCCAAAAACATTAACAGCTCTACCTTTAAAATGGTCAACAGACAAGCCTGTATGGGTTCAGCAATGGCCTTTAACAACAGAGAAACTCCAGGCTTTACAAGAGCTGGTGGAAGAACAGTTAAATGCTCATCATATTGAAGAATCAACCAGCCCTTGGAATTCTCCTGTATTTGTTATAAAAAAAATCTGGTAAATGGAGAATGATAACAGACCTTAGAGCAATTAACAAAGTAATTCAGCCAATGGGCTCTTTACAATCTGGAATTCCTTTACCTACTCTGTTACCAAAAGGCTGGCCTCTCATAGTTATTGATTTAAAAGACTGTTTCTTTTCAATACCCTTACAAGAAAAAGACAGAGAAAGATTTGCTTTCACAGTGCCTACTTATAATAATTCTCAACCAGTTAAAAGATTTCAATGGAGGGTTCTCCCACAGGGAATGTTGAATAGCCCAACTTTGTGCCAATATTTTGTAAAACAGCCATTAGAAGTGGTATGTAAAAAATTTCCTAAATCTATAATTTATCATTATATGGATGACATTTTATTAGCTGATTCAAATGCAGATACTTTAGAAAGAATGTTTGAAAAAGTAAAGAAAATTTTGCCTTGCTGGGGATTACAAATTGCTTTAGAAAAGGTACAAAGAGGAGATTCTATTAATTATTTAGGATATAAAATAGAACTTCAAAAAATTAGACCTCAAAAAGTGCAAATTAGGAGAGATCGACTACAGACTCTTAATGACTTTCAAAGATTATTTGGAGACATTTCTCATCTAAGAACTATTGTTGGGGTAAAAAATGATGAACTGAATAATTTGTTTAAAACCTTAGAAGGTGATAAGGACTTAAATAGTCCAAGAGAATTATCACCTGAAGCTGAGAAAGAATTGGCCTTGGTAGAAAAGAAAGTACATGAAGGGCACGTAGATCGTATTAATCCAAAGCTGGATTGCATTTTGGTTATTTTACCTTCTAGGCATTCCCCAACAGGAATATTAATGCAAAGGGAAGATATTATATTGGAATGGATATTTTTACCAAATAAACCAAATAAAAAATTAAAAACTTATGTGGAAAAAATCTCTGACTTGATTTGGAAAGGAAAATTGAGACTTCGTCAATTAGCAGGAATAGACCCAGCAGAAATTGTCGTACCTTTAACTAAGGAGGACATTGAAAAATTATGGATAGAAAATGAAGCTTGGCAAAAAGCTTGTAGTAATTTTTTGGGAGAAATTAACAGCAAATATCCCAAAAGCAATAGAATTGATCTTATAAAGAGAGCTGATTGGATCTTGCCTCGAATTGTGAGGAAAAAACCCATATCTGGAGTTCGTACATTTTATACAGATGCCAACAAACAAGGAAAGGCAGGTTACAAATCAGAAAATTTAAGTAAAGTGGTTCAAAGTCCTTATAATTCAGTTCAAAAATCAGAATTGTATGCTATTCTGTTGGTATTAATGGATTTTTCAGAACCTCTCAATATAGTAACTGACTCTCAGTATGCTGAAAGAGTAGTATTACATATTGAGACTGCAGAATTTATCCACGATGCTTCAGAATTAACTTCATTATTTATTCAATTACAAGATACAATCAGAAAAAGGAGTCATCCTTTATATATAACTCACATTCGATCCCATACTGGTCTGCCAGGCCCTCTAGCACAAGGCAATGATGAGATTGATAAATTATTGATAGGAAATGTGCTGGAGGCCTCAGAATTTCATAAAAAACATCATGTAAATAGTAAAGGTTTAAAAAAGGATTTTTCCATAACCTGGCAACAAGCCAAAGAAATAGTAAAGAAATGTCCTACTTGTTCCTTCTACAATCAAACACCATTACCAGCAGGATGTAACCCAAAGGGTACTCAGAGGAATGAAATCTGGCAGATGGACGTGTTTCACTTTGCAGAATTTGGAAAACTGAAATATGTACACCACACTATCGATACTTATTCAGGATTTCAATGGGCAACTGCTTTGAGTTCTGAAAAAGCTGATTCTGTAATCACTCATTCGCTAGAAGTTATGGCCATTATGGGTATACCTGCACAAATCAAAACTGATAATGCTCCATCATATGTCTCTGTTAAAATGAAACAGTTTTTTGCTTATTATAATATAAACCATGTTACAGGTATACCACATAATCCTACAGGTCAAGCAGTTATAGAAAGATCAAACAGAACTCTAAAGGATATGCTAAATAAACAAAAAGGAGTAACAAAAACCCCCAGAAATAGACTACATAATGCTCTATTAACTTTGAATTTTCTCAATGCCAATGAGAAAGGAACAACAGCTGCAGAGAGACATTGGATAATAGAAAAAACTACAGAATTAAATCAACCTATATACTTTTAGGATGTGCTGACCTCAGAATGGAAACCAGGGTATGTGTTACGTTGGGGACGAGGTTTTGCTTTTATTTCTACAGGAGAAGATAAGCTGTGGGTACCATCAAAATTGATAAAGGTTCGATTTGAACAAGAGAGACCTCTTAATTAGAGGAGGTGATAGTTCATCAACTATCGTAAACATCCAATTTAAACTAACTTACACCAGTAACACATGCCTTTTCATTTAATCAGATAACTTGTCAAAAAGGAACATCCCCAAAAAACCTTGGGGAAAGGTTTTTGTTTTTGTCTTTTAGGAGAATGAAGGTTAACGAATTTGAAGAACACTGGACAAATGAGACAACTGAAGAAAAGGAACAAATCATCTATCCTAAGAAACAGAGTGAAATGGCGTACGGGTATGTTATCTAAAAAAATTTTATGTCTTCCTAAATGTTTGTTTCTGCTTTTCTTTAAAGATTTAACACTATTTAACTTCTAATAGTCCCAGTTCAATTAAAATTTAAAGCTGACTTTGGAGTTGGAGAATGGCTCTCTCCTTCTTTAAACTCAAGCATGTTGTTAAAAGGAAAATGCAAACTCCCTGTATCATGCCAGAGGAAAAGAGCCATCTTCTGCTATGGGACAGGAGAAAAGCCAAATTAATTAAGGGACTATTCTATTACGAATCTCAACTCTTTGATTCTATTCTGATTCTTTAAACTTTTCTTAAAGTATGAATTTTATATCAAAATTTACAAGATCAATATATATAGATATATATACATTTTAAACTTTGTTAAGATATAAATGGTCATATAGAGTACTAATTAATTCTAAAAAGTCGCATATATAGTCTTTGTGTTCGAGTCTCTTATCAGTTTTTTGCAGGAAATCACGGTTAGGCCTAACATCAACTGAAGTCTCCAGGAAGAAGATGGGGCCCCACAACAACAACAATTCCACATGGACAATAATAACATCACTAAGCTGACAAACATCATCTACAGATCAGCTTTGAACTACAAAGTGCTCAGAGCAATTTTGAGAAGAGCTAGCTGAGATGATCCAGTCTCAAAGACTACTTGAATAAGGATTTGAGATAAACCCTGAATTTTGGCATTATACACAGACTGGATAACGAAGGATATATTTACCTTTCCTAGAATTTGACAATTAACCTAAAATTTTTCTTTCAGGATAAAGATACCTTCGCCCATACCCAGTAGGAAGCAATTTCAAGAATACGACGCCCACATTCCCAAAGAGGTGGTGTGGGGCGGTTGGTTTTTTTGGTCTTTTAATGGGTTTTGGGTCTGGGATAATTTTCATTGATTAGGGGGGTTGGTGACAAGTTGTTGTCAAGGGTTAGGAAAAAGGCTAAGCAAAGGAGATTAGATTTAAGGTTCTTATTAAAAAAAAAAGAAAGAAAGAAAAGAAAAATGTAAATACTTTACATTGGATTGGATTGTTTTATATTGTATACAAATTATATATATTGAAATTGATATTGTTAGAAAATGTTATATATATTTTTCTTTTTTTTTTTTTCTTTTTTTTTTTTTTTTTGGTTTTTCGAGACAGGGTTTCTCTGTGTAGCTTTGCGCCTTTCCTGGATCTCGCTCTGTAGACCAGGCTGGCCTCGAACTCACAGAGATCCGCCTGCCTCTGCCTCCCGAGTGCTGGGATTAAAGGCGTGCGCCACCACCGCCCGGCCTATATATATTTTTCTAATTGTACCGTTCATCTAACAATGTAATGCAATTTTCTGATCCTTGAATGTTATTACCAACTATTAGGATATAAAGAAATGAAAGTTAGTAGTTAGATATTATAATAGAACTTGTAGTTATATTAGGTATGTTTTCAAGATTGAGTAGATGTATTTTAGATAGACAGGTTATCTTCAAACCCTTCAGAGATCTACAGAATATGGCATTTAAAATGTTTTAATAAAAAAACATGTTTTAATAACTTAGAAAATTTTTCTTTTTTGTTATGACTATGAGACATGTCGGCTCCTGGCAGTACCAATCTACTTCAGAGAAAATATGGGCATTGAAGAAACTGCATATGGAGTTAACTTTCATTGTGGCAAAAGTTAGCCACTGGACAACAAAGTATCCTCGAATCAACAGGACAAAATGGACAGACAGGACATAAAACAAAGGATTACTGATTCTTGCCAAAACAAGTGTGGTTATGGCTTTATCAAAAGGCATCTTCAGAGGGCAGGACAATATGGCATCATCCCTGAAGTGGCCTTCGCAATTCGGAAAAGGTACAGTGCCCTTTTCTTCGAAGGCAGCTGAACAGGCAGTGGGCCGATGGCCTCTGATGTGCAATGGAACAGCAGCTGAAACAGTTATTCTTGAAGAGTAAGCTCACGCCTCTCAATAGTAGTCTGGCATTTGATAGAGGGATATGGAGAAGAATGGGATGCTGAGATGAAGCCATATATACACAGCCAAGAAGAATGGACAGCTGAATTAAAAAACCATCAACAATTTCCAGAATTTAAAATCCTGAATCATGACATGACACTAGTGGAATTCAGGTGTTTCTGGTACATGGACTACTCTCACCCAATGTGAGGTTGAACTGTTGACCTTGTGTACATCCTACTTCACAAATGAGTCTGTCAGATATGCTAAGCCTATAGGCTGAAGATGATGCCCCAGCACTGCGGAGAAACCTCAGGTGACTGTCCAGACAGCTGGCTGTTTCTGTCAACTCACAAATTTTTTGGAAGTTGCTTGCATGCACTTCCTGTTTTTATTTTTGTTTGCTAATATTATTTCCTTCTTGGGTCTCTGAGGGAGTTGAAGATTAGTTAGTTATAGTTGAAGGTTAGTTAGTTATAGTTGAAGGTTAGTTAGTTATAGTTGAAGATTAATTAGGATACATTTTGGACTTACCAAAATAGGATAGATAATGAAATTATTTTCTCTGAATTTGTCAAATACAAATGGACTAGACATTGTTTAGGTATTTATTACTTGTATATATTGTATATAGTTATTGTACTTTTGTATATAGTTTTTCTTATATTAGTTATAAGCTTTTTCTTTTTTTTTCCTTTTTATTAAAATAGAAAAGGGGAAATATGGTGATATTTTATTTGTATTAAAATATTATTTGTATGTTAATAAATAAAGTTGCCCGGGGGTCAGAGCTATTAGCAAGCCATAGGAAAGCAGGGCAGTGGTAGCGTACGCTTGTAATTCCAGCACTTGGTAGGCAGAGCTGGGTAAGTCTCTGTGTGTTCAGGGATACAGCCATTATTGGATACACATGCTTTTAATCTTAATACCAATCATGGAAAACCTGGAGGCCTATACAGACAGGCTGTGAGGAGGCGGTCATATGGTTGGGTTTACAACCAATGAGAAGGCAGGACAGGAACTCTATATAAAGACTTTAACACAGGGGTAGCTCTGGTTCGGAGAGGTAGGACCACCGCAGGAGGAAGGGTAAGGTTTTAGCTCTTAGCTCTGACCTCTTGGCTTTCTTCTTTGCATTGGTTCTGTGTTTATTATTTAATAAGAAGGTTGGATACATCTACAGTCACCCTAGCTATTTTTTTTAAAGGCAGGAGAAAGGGGGCATCTAGAAGGGTATTGGGAAGATAAAGTGTTCTGTAGAGAGTGGGAGGGAGATAATTGAGAAGAATGGAGGTCCATATCATTAAAGCAATTCTATATGTGTGTCTTAGGGTTACTATTGCTGTGATGAAACACTAGGACAAAAAGCAACTCGAGAAGGAGAGGGTTTATTCAGCTTATCCTTCCATATCACTCTTCATCATTGAAGGATGTCAGGACAGGAACTCAAATAGGGCAGGAACCTGGAGGCAGGAGCTGATGCAGAGGCCATGGAGGGGTGCTGCTTACAGGCTTGCTCCCCATGGCTTGCTCAGCCTGCCTTTTTAGAGAATCCAGGACCAGCAGCCCAGGAATGGCCCCACCCACAATGGGCAGTGGGGGTGGGGGGTGGGACGTGGGGAGGTGTTTCCCCCATTGATCACTAATTGAGAAAATGTGTTACAGCTGGATCTAATGGAGGCATTTCCTCAGCTGAGGCTCCTTCCTCTCTGATGACTCTAGCTTGTGTCAAGTTGACACACAAAACCCACCAGTTCAATGTGTATGAAATTATTGAATAAATAAAAATATCTTAAAATACATGTTTGTTCTTTTAGTTTGTATTTCAGTGTGGTGAGTTCTCTGGATATATATCCTATACTTCATTAATTTTTGTTGTTGTTCAGATAAGGCCTATCTAGTTTCGAATACAACAAAAAATACTAATTTTTGTTGTGTTTTGATTTCAAGCATCTTTAAAATCCTCTTGTGGCACTTAACTTTCCACTAACACTAGTCTTCAGCTCTTATGTGTTCCCCAACCTTCTTTTACAGCTCATAACATGATCACAGCTATTTAAAAATTCCCAGTCAGAGTGAGGCATGGCAATGTGTAGCAATTTCCACTGCAAAGCATTCCGCCTCCATGGAGAGTGTTTGTTTGTTTTGTTTGCCTCAGGGTTACTAGCACACACTGCACATTTGATAATTATTGACTAAGTGAAATATGAGGGAGAGTTTATTGACATCGAACAAGCTGATAGAACTGTGGAGACAGGATCACAACAGCTGTGAATAACTGAGGTATACTCAAAACAGAATGCAGGGTGTGTAGAATTGGAATTTGAGATAAGAGCCACCAGGAGAGCAAGTTTAGCAGGAGAGACGATTGTGAGGAGAAACACTGAGCCAACAACGCGCTTGATGCCATACGGGGTGACCAAACCAGCTGGGAATCAGTTGGTGGCATAGAGAATTGCTATCAGTAACAAGTAGGCAGAAAACCCAATTCAACTTCTGGTCTACACTTCACCTTGAGGTAGAAGACCCTCTCGGAAGCTAAAGCAAGATAAGACCAGGTCGGCACCCTGTGGGAGCTCACTGTGTCTCCTCTGTAACTAACCTGCTCTCCCCACCCTTCTGCATTGAAAAAAATCTGCCCATGATAGACTTCTGTTTTGGGGGGCCGTTTTAATATATTATGTTAGGCAAGTTTCATACAGCCAACCAAAGTGTATGTCACTCTGGGTTGCTAAGCAGGGGGCACAAAAGGCTCTGTTTAACTGAATTCGGGCGTCAGTTTTTGGATTGATGTCCCCTGGGCCTGTTCTGTGTACAGTAAACGGCTTCCAGGCTCTCATCTTGCCTGTCTCATCCCTTGGTTATTTCCTGCAACAAGAGAACTGTCAACGTGATACTCAGTAAACTTGTTATGGCCAATAGTCTTGAGTTCTTTATTGGGGAGGAGAAATAAAGGCAAACAGGACAGAGTACAGAGTATATTCTGGCCACTGTCGGGGCAAAGGCAAAGGGCTGTATAAGGGCAAAGCATCTGTAAGAGTGTGGTGCAGACTGAGACCAAGGTTGAGAAACTCAGTGAATTTAATTTGACCTTCAGGCTTTGCCCCAAATTGTGGCTAGAGACCTGCTTTACACATCCAGCCATGTATTTCTAGACACCTCTCCTGACCCGTGGCCTCAGGCACAGAAATGAGACTGATTTCTCTAAGTGTAGGGAGGGTTGAGGAAGAAAGGGAGAGTGGGCATCAGTGAATTCTATCAGAGCTCAACTCTCAGAGGACTCTTTGTTGGCCTGGCAGTGGGCAGGTACTCAGCGGGCCATGAAGCAGAGCTTATAAGTGGGGGGGATGTTGCCAAAGCCTGAGATCCTGTGAGTGATGTTGATATCAGCAGGAGGCACCAGAGAACGTAAGGAGAACCTCTGAAGGATGGAAGTGAAGTAGAGGAAGAGTTCCATGCGGGCCAGGGCCTCCCCGATGCAGATGCGCTTTCCTGTAGACACAGAAGGGATGGAGAGATGTGTGGCAGTCTCAATCAGCATCTCTGCTCACAGCTGTATCCACAATGTGGGGGCATTATCAAGACTTTCTAGGGTCCCACTGCTACTGCCCAACTACTAGCTGCCACCTAGAGGGACCAGACAGGTGGGAACTTCTTGTCTGCCCGCCCACTGGGATTCTGCCTGAGTTAGAACCAGATAGACTGGTTCCAAAGGATCCTTGAGGGCTGGGGTGTGACTCAATAGCCAAGCTTTGACTGGATTCCACCAGTGAGAGGCTGGGGTGTGTGAATCAGTGGTGGAACATTTGCTCAGAGCATGTGAATTCCATCCCCAGATCAGGGGGAAAAAAATTCAAAAATCTGTTCATTTCAATTCCTCAAAGGCATTTAAAATGCCTTAGGTATCAAATACTAGTGAGATTAAAAAAAAAAAAGACAAGAATTGTATTTAAGGCTATCTTCCTGATCACCAAGAACCATTTCAACAGTAGGAAGGGATTAATGTCCATTTCACAGTTGAGAATTGCAATAATTCACCCAAGGCTCCAGATGTCCCATGACTGCCATTTAAAATTACATGATGCCAAGGCCACTCACTGGCCAACACACTTCTGTCTGTGAGGCCAAGCTATGGTGCTGTTTTATGTCTGTATGTGCGGAGAGTATGAATGCTTTCCCTCTTTTAGAATGTTTGACAATGTTCAGAGAAAAGAGTATTTTGTGTCAGTTAAACAAGTTTCATGTTTCAGTGCTCTTGAATAAGAATGCTCACATTTTCACACATACATGACCATTCAGTCAGGTGTTATCAGTGGTTACATGTGTCCACAGTACATGGCAGATACACCTGGTTTAGACAAGGATCATATGGCTGACGAAACATGAAATATTTTTAATGTGATTCTTAACATAATATGGTTAAGTTTACTAAATGTGTGTTCACTGCTATTGCTGCTCTAACATTTTAATTTTTTCTCATTATTTCCAATGGTTTTAAAGTCAGGATCTCACTGTGAGCCCAGTCTGACCTTCTGCTTGAAATCTTATTACTGCTGCTGCCTTTTGAATATTGAGATTGCATACATTGCACCACCATGCCCACATGCCCACAATCATTCAAGTGAATGGTTCCAATATTACCTGATCTGGGATTTTAGTATTTTTATAACTCTATAACACAGACCCTAGAGAGACCACTCTAGTATTTATCTTGGGAAATCTAGGCATAATTACCTACCAGAGGAAAAGACTACAAAGGCATCGTTCTTCTTGAAGCGCCCCTGTTCATCCAGAAAGTGCTGAGGATAAAAAGCATCTGGATAGCGGAAGTATTTGGGATCTTTGAGGACTGAGCCAATCAGGGGATACACGTCTGTGCCCTGGGATTCAGACAGAGGCCATTAGAATTCTGTGTTGGGCAAAGGGGGTGGGGGTACAAAAACAGGAAGAGGGAGAGGTCAGGAAAGGTGATAGGACAACAACCTCACCTTGGGCAGAAAGTAGCCTCGGAAATGAGTGTCCCGTATGACATTATGGGGGACACCCAGGGGTACAATGTCTGTTATTCTCTGTATCTCATGGATGACAGCATCAGTGTAGGGCATCTTGGCCCGGTCATCCACTGTTGGAATACGGTGTGTTCCAATCACCTGTTTAATTTCCTCGTAAACCTTGGCTGTACGATGAAAGAAAATATATCAGGAAAGGTGAGAAGAAAAGCTGACATTGTATTCATTGTTTGGTCTTTGTTTTTATTTGTGGTTTGGGGGGAACATGTGATTGTCAATGGGGCCTTACTAGGTAGCTCACGTTGGACAGGGACTAGCTATATAGATTGTATAGGTCTCAAATGCTCTCTCTTCCTACTCAGTCTTATATGTGCTGGATTACAGGTATGAGTCACATGTCTGGCCAGGGAATGTCTGCGTAGAGAGGCGAGGGCAAGTCATGTTCTGGGTTTTGTGGATGTCGTTAAGTCAAGGATCTTGAGATGAAGATTTTGTTTCTAGATCCAGAAAAAACAGTGAGCCTTAAGGGAGAATAACGTGTGTTTGGATTGCTTCACCATATTTAACAACAGACATCACTGGTACTTGATGGTACCAGTTCTTGAACACTGGTCAGACATCAGGAGGTACACAGCCTAGATCCTTGAATGACAAATGGGAATTTGATCTTTACTTAAAAATACCAAGAAACCATGAGAGGATAATGATCAGGACAGCATGCTGGGTCCAGCTGCACTATTATATACAGGTGTCGTTTTTACTCAACCAAAGGCTTGTTTTTGACTTGATTAGTGTAGAGAAAGACCAAATTAGAGAGTTTCTTCAGCAAGAAATGTCTTTTGAATACTGGAGTTCCCCAACCAAATCAAATTCTAGTTTATTAGACATGAATTCTGATTGATATGGACAGTGTAGTCAGCTGAGCAATAGCCCTCACATAGCCTTGCCTGGGTTTGATGGCACATGTGTCATCCCAATGTCCCAGAAGACTGAAGAAGAGTGGTCATTAGACCAAGGTTAGCCTGGACTATATAGTGAGATCCTATCTTTAAGAGAAAGGGGAAGGGAAGAGGTCCACCTTTAAATCCTTGACATCAATGTTATGTACATAAGGATGATATAAGGTCAGAGGAAACTTGGCAGGTCTGACTAAGTTTCTGTGAAATGAAGAGATTAGCAGATTATGCATATTGGCCATGAGTAGTCATGTGTCTGAATCTTAGGTGAGTTAGGGGAGGAGGTGTGTTAACAGAAGCAAAGAGATGCCTGTGCTCTGCTCAGGCTTTGCAGATGCAGGAAACAAGCTTGAGCCCAGGAACTCAAGAAGGGCTCTCTGGGAACTGGAAAGTCAGAGAGAAAGTCACTGACTTCCTTGACATCAGTCTAACGGAAGCCACTCTAAGCAGAAGTCCTGACCAGGAGGGTCAGATGATAAATACAGGTTACCAAGTCTCAACAGGTACAGAGAACAAAGACAGGGGCAATCAGAGAGGTGAAGGCCCCATGTTCTGAGGTCATCAAGGGAAGAGAGGCCAAGGCTGTGGGAATGTACAGTTTCAAGATTTCAATCCTTCCAAGGAGGCCTGGGAGGTACAGATGAGTTGCTCAGAGTGAAACTCACCCTCCACCTCGGGATACTTTGTCAGCAGCAAGAATCCGTAGCGCAAGGTGGAACTCACAGTTTCTGTGCCAGCAAAGAAGAGGTTGAGGGTGGTGAGGACCAAGTTCTTGAGGTTGAATTCTGTGTTGGGGTCACTTTTATCCTGAAAGCAAAGGGGATTGCCAACAGAATCACCCCCTCGAGCCCTTACCTTCCCCTTTCCTCTGTGTAGAGGAGGCGCCTTTGTGAAAGGAGGACAGATGGGTTAAGTAAGTCCAGGAGAAACAACACAAGCTAATATATTGAGTCGGGGGCATGTCTGGTGTTTTAGAGGAACATCAAGAGAAGGCCAGTGTGCATGTAGTGGGCAAGAAAAGGAAGCAGAATCTTGCACAATTTGAAAGTTTGGGGGGCATCAGAGCACACAGCTTTCAACTGCCAAATACTCAGGTTACATAATGATTTTCCTAGAATTCTAATGGTCAACACACAGGCATGCAGGCTACATAATGGTCCCTACCTCTCAAAGACTTTAAACTTGTGATTTTGAAGTTTAAACTCAAATTTAGAGAGTAGGCATCCAAGGTTCTCAATTCTGAGACTCTAAAGGTACATTCTGATTTTCAAAAATATAGTCTGTTGTATAGATGGTCTTAAAACTGTAAGATTTTAAGTTTCTTTATGCTAAACTTTGTAGATCTGAAGTATATTTTAGAAAAAATATGGTATATATACATGGTGTCATGAAGAACAAGGAAATTATCCTTTGTAGCAAAATGGATAGAACTGGGGGAGTTTAGTTTACTGGAAACAAGCCAGGCACAGAGGCAATTACTGCATGTTCTCTATCATAGAAGAAAGCTAGGAAATGTTTACTTGAAAGTAGGCTATACTCACAAAGATGAAGGGTGTTGGTTTTGACCAGTGTATGCTGTATGCTTATAAGGAAGTATCACACAAAAGCCCACTAACATGCAGTTTATATGTGATGGCTATTCTTGGTTATCAACTTTAAGTGGGAAGACCTACTTCATCTGGGTCTTTGATGTGGGAAGATCCACTTTTAATCTGCTGGCAGCCTATGTAAAGGACATGGAAGAAGGAACCTGGCTCTCTTTGTCTGTTTGCTCTCATCCTCACTGGCAAGTCCATTCTTCACTGGCATCAGAGCAGACTTCTTCAGGATTCTTGCAGATATTGAAGACCAGCTGAAACATCCAGCCTCATGGACTGAACAACTACTGGATTCTTGGACATTTTATTGGCAGACCAACATTGTTGACTAGCTGAACCACAGCCTGTAAGCCATTCTAATGAATTCTAACCACACACACACACACACACACACACACACACACACACACACACACACACACACACACTGTAAGTTCTATTCCTCTGTGTGTCATGATCCCCCACAGGTGTCACATATTAGATATTTACCTTACCACTCATAACAGTAGCAAAATTAGTTATGAAGTAGCACCAATTTTATGGTTGGGGTCACTACAACATGAGGAACTATATTAAAGGATCACAGTATTAGGAAAGTTGAGAACCACGGCTCTAGAGAATATGACTACATATTTCATGCAAAAAATAAAAATCTCATTTCATTAATTGTAAGGGAGTTTATTTGAAAGATGCACATGGTCTACATTTCTAACGTTTCCACATTTTTATCTAGAGATTGAAATAAACTATATGAGATAATGCTTTTTCTCTTTTCTTCTAACAGTTGCAAGATGGATTTGACATGGCTGGAATGAAGGTTTCAGAAGACAGAAAGAATGGTGTAAGGGAAAAGTACCTGGTGCATCTTGATGAGAAAGCAGTCGATGTAGTCCCTAGGGTTTGAGGGGTCAAAGGATGCTTCATTGATCTTGATCCTGGATGCAATGAAATCCTTAAGCTCTTCTATCAAGTCATAGAGGTAGTTGTGACTTCCTGGAAAATACTGCATGATTCTCCAGAACATGTCATATAACTGTGGGGTAGAGGCAAAGAGGTGTGTGTCAGTCACAGGCATCAGGGACCAGATGGGCCAAGTTCTAGAGTCAGAGTTGGGCTCAAAGTCTGTGGCAGGAGCTAGGGCAGAGCAGAGCACATTTTTAATCCCATCACCAGGGGGACACTGAGGTCAACCTAAGCTACCCAGAGACACCCTATTTCACTAAATAGTCTACTGTTGGATCTGAGATTTGGGTGTAAACCTTTGTTTCCTGCATACTTGGACAAATTGATAAGTGCCTCCTAGGGATGAAGGGAGGAGGATTAGGTGGCATACAGGAAAGTGCTTGCTTGAGAATGAAGGGTGAGCATGGGGTTGACTAGTGACTAATAAGTACCTGTGCCCAGGGCTTGCTCATCTCCACAAAGCTCTCATTGATCATCTTCATCAGGCTCTGGAAACATTTGTCTTCATAGTCGAAGCGTTTTCCAAAGACCACGGAACAGATGACATTGGACACAGTGCGGCTCAGGTAGAAGGTGGGGTCTATGGGAGCTCCTGGAGGTAGAAACTGACTATGTTGGAGACAGTCATGGGTAGGTAGGGCAAGAAACCACTCAGTGTTTACACAGAGCCCTGGGTCCCCTGCTTAGTGGTATGCACGAACACCTCATTTTCATATCTGAGTCTAGTATTCCCAAACTGCAACCTGGTTTGGAAATCTAATAATTGATCTGTGAGTGTTCAATATGATGATGCCTATAAAATGCCTGGCCTGGCACCTGGCCTGGCATAAGCACCCAAGAAATGCGAGAGAAGTTCAGCATGATCTTTTGTCGCCATTACCTCAATGTATTTGTGATGGATGGAAAGTAATAGAGGACACATCTGAAAAAAGAAAAAAAATCCAAACCAAACCAAACAAACAAAACACCAGAGGGGCTGGTTAAGAGCACTGACTGCTCTTGCAAAGGACCCACGTTTAATCCCCAGCACCCACAAGGCAGCTCACAACCATCTGCAACTTCAGTTCTAAGGCTCACCTGGCTTCCGGGAACACGAGGCATGCACATGGTACACAGACATATGTGCAAGCAAAACATCTATACACATAAAATAACAACGATTTAGAAAAGAACACCTGATGTCAGTCTAGGTCTACCAAAAAAAGCCTTATTAAGGAATTCTTCCTGCACCTGGGGAGGAGAAGGTTCAGCAGACAAATCATTTGCCACATAAACTGGAAGATTGGAGTTAGAATCGTAAGCACCCAGATAAAAAGTGGGCCAGTTTTAAAAAGTGTAGCAGCTTATCTCTGATTTAGCACTTGAGAGGTGGAGATAGGCATTCTCTGGGAAAAGCTGGCTAGCTAGATTTGTGGTAGCCAGAGCTCTGGGTTCAGCGATAATCCATGAATAATAATAATAATAATAGAGATGAGAGGAATTGAGGAAGACATGTGATGTCAACCTCTGGCCTCCACACATGTGTGCACTCATATGCAAGTACATGTGCACACACATGCATACATCCAACATGCATACATATGAAAAAAGAAATTATTCTGCTAGGTCTCAGATGCACTATTTGTAAAATGGGATCCTGGTCAAGTAAACGGTGTGGGGGTCAATTTCTCCAGAACCATGCACACATTCATGATGTACAACATAGCAGATAACTTCTGGAGGTACAAGACTGTTCAAAGCCATGGGTGGACTCCTTATTTGTCTAGAGTCCAGACAAGGGACTTTTGGTTTAAAGAGATATATATCTATATCTCTTTATCTATTGTTTCTATATTTCTCAATCTTTGTCTTTTCTTTCTAGTCTCAATTGGCTCTATACCTTGTTTTATGCTAGGGACTAGACACCTTTAAAAACTATAATAAAACAAAAATCACACATAAACAAAAACCTCTCAGAGTGTGTTTTGTGTTGACCTACTCCTGGGTATATGTTCTTCTCGGGAGTGTGGTTGATATTATTCATTGACACTACATTGGAGAAAATTGATTTTTCTCTTTCCATCAATTATCAGTTGCAAATAGCTTCTTGGTTAGGGGTGTTTTGTTTGTTTTGACTTTTGTTGTTTTATTTTATTTTGAAAGAAAGAACATGAAGTTGGGTGGATATGGAGGTGGGGGTGATGTGGGAGGAATTGGGAGGTGAAATATGATATAAATGTATTGTAATTTTTGAAAAAAATTAATGTAGTAAAATACCCAAGAGAATAGTTTCCCTGAAGAAAATGTGTGTGTATGTGGGGTGTGTGTGTGTGTGTGTGTGTGTGTGTGTGTGTGTGTGTGTGTGTGTGTTAACTGGAGCAAGTTCAAAGTCATCCCAGCTGCATAGTGGAACCATCCACCCCTCCACAAACACCAGGGGTAACTGGGAGTAAAGACCTTCAAAATGAGAATTTTCTAAGCATTTGTTTCACAGTGAAGTGAATATACCTACCACTGACAAACTATACTCTTTTTGAAATTTTGTTTTAATTGAATTTTCATTTGTGTATAGGTGTTTTGCCTGCATGTATGTCTATGTACTACATGCATTCCTGATACCTATGGAGGCCACACAAGGGCATTCGATCCCTGGAACTGGAATTAGGGACTGTTGTGAGCCTTCTGTGAGTGCTGGGAACCAAACTCAGATCCCCTGGATGATCACCCAGTACTCTAGCAGGCAAGCCATCTCTCCAGTCCAAAAAACTGTACCTACACTTAAAAATGGTGAAGATGGTAACTTTTGTGTTATTTTCTTCATCACAATAAAGTATGTATGACATAGCAACATTTGATCCTTTCTCTAGGAAAAGATGCAAGCTCACACAACACTAGAATCCTGTATGGTTTCTTGAGTTACAGACCCCTGAGATCTACTGGTGAACATTTCTAGACAAACTGTCTCTCAGAATCTTCCATGTTGATTTCTAACATATGGAACCTTCCTGAAAATCTGTATGAATCCTTATTGTTTTCAATCCTTTCTTATTTCAGGTCTTTCTCCCACCAAGTCTCCCCATGACTTAGCTTTTCCTAGCACCCAGTCACCCGATGTGGTCTCCATACCCTTGACTTTATGGAATTCTTCCAGTAGATAACCAGCCTCCTCCTGGATCCGCTCTTCAATGCTCCGCTTTCCCATTCCAAAGTTTCGAAGGACGGTCAAGGAAAAACGCCGAAGTACCTTCCATCGTTCCCCATTGGACAGAGCTAAACCTGCCGGAATGTCTGTGGTCAGGCGCCTGCCCTCCACCCTTTCTGCTCTCAAGTCTGTGGTAGACACGATTATTAAAGCTCAACCTTCCAGACTCAATGGGAAATCAAGATTCCCTCCAAAATAGTCTGTACTGAAGGAAAAAATCCAGTACAGCAAGGAAGTTTTCCTATAGGCTAGTGAACACGAAACTAACCTAGCCATGTTCAATGCCTAGAAAAGTGGAGGAGGTAAGGATGGAATGCCATATGGAGTATTCCCTAAATGGAAATACTAATTCTATTTTCTGGGTGCCAGTTGGATTCTTCAAACATATATATGTGTGTACACAGAAGATCACCACTGTACATCAATGCACCTATACAAAGGAGCTGCATGAAGACTATAGTAGAAATCACCTGATGTATGGATTGGTGAACTGTTTAGAAATTTAATAAGATCATTTTAAAATATATTGATAAACAAAAGGAAGAGTGGAATGGTGGAGTCTAGAGGAGGGGATCAGATCCCCGGAAGCTGGAGCAATAGATGCTTGTGAGCCCCATGTCAGTGTTGGGAACCAAACTCAAGTCCCCTGGATGAGCAGCTAGTGCTCTGGACTGGAATGAATGGTTCATGGTGTGGTGAATGGGTGGATAGATGTCTGTCTGTCTGGAAAGATATGAGGATGAAAGACTCTGAGTGAAGCATTTGTGGATAGAGAGAGTAAGATGAATGGATAATGGCTGGAAGTAAAAGTGGCTGGATTGATAGAAGAGCAGGTGGATGGAGAGATTAATAGGTGTGTGAATGAATTAAAGGTCACTGCACAAATCCGAGTATGCATGGATTCTTGGATACATAGAACATTGAAGAAATGTGAATAATATGGTGGAAAGATGTTTGCATACAAAGGATAATGAATATATTTTGATGGATTTATAGAACAATGGGTAGAACTAAGAAAAATGTTTATTGATATAAAGATAGATAGACAGACAGACAGACAGACAGATGAAAAGAGGCATTTGCAGAATGCAAGCAAGTAGGAGTGGGTGTATAGGTAACACTAGACAAGAATACTCCTAAATGCAGGTGCTGGTGACCTGTGTTGTATGTGCATATGGACAGATAGGAACTAAGCTTGCCTGAGATGGCTTTAGGGGAGTACACAAATAATACCACACAGTAATTCACTAAAAGTAAGAATAAAAATAACACTCCAAGCACTTTAGAGTCCAAATTCTGGAACTGAAAAACAAAGTAGCCCTCACACATACTGTGTGACATTACCTTTCTTACCATCAGCTTTTGCACTTTCAAAATTAGCAGAACATTCATATCCTTCTCAAGGGAGTTAATGTAGGTGGTTTATGGACCTATCAGAGACCCTTCAACACACTGACACTGTTGCAATCATTCCTGTTCTTATTGCTGCAACTTACCATGACCTTGGAAGTTCTTGTCTATTGTAGGCATTTCACCACGGCCACTGAAGTCATCTGCTTGGTCGACCAGGGCCTCCTTCATAGCCTCGTGTCCACACAAAATAACCACTGGCCTCGGACCAAAGTACACAGTGAACACAGGGCCATATTTTTTCTGGAGCTGAGAGTGAAGGAAGATACCAAGGAAAGGAGTAAATTGGAGTGTGACGAGACCCCCAGTCAAGGAATGTAGAGGGTAGAGATTCTAGGAGGATGAAAAGGTAGACTAGTAGAAGATCCTGAGCTTGGAAGGGCTATTGGCGAGAAAACATCAAAATGACTCCTGTGACCTTGGACAGCAAATGTCCCTAATTTTGTACATCTTGGTTTTGTTTGTGAAACAATGGGCTTAGAATAGCTGAACTCCACGATCTGCATCTTCTCTCTTTGAAATGCTGGGTTTTAGCATCTTAAAAGTCAATTTGAGATGAAAGTTGTGCTTAAAGAAATGAGATTCAGCCAGGCAGTGGTGGCACATGCCTTTAATCCCAGCACTTGGGAGGCAGAGGCAGGTGGATCTCTGTGATTTTGAGGCCAGCCTGGGCTACAGAGTGAGATCCAGGAAAGGCACAAAGCTACACAGAGAAACCCTGTCTCAAAAAACCAAAAAAAGAAAAAAAAGAAAAAAAGAAAAAGAAAGAAATGATATTAAAAAAAATTAGATTCCTCAAATCCTTATATTGTGATCCATGATCCCAAGAAGAGGGGATTTTGTTCTAGTGTTCTCAGAGTCTAGGACTGATACCCCCCTTAATTTTAGGATTCTGTAGTTTCAGAATCCTAACCTTCCTAAAGTTTGTTTCTGAGTCTGTGTTTAGGAATCATGAGTTTTGGTGTGTACTCAGCTGTGGCGTTTGTTGCCTTCATCACTATAAGAAGAAATGGACACACTCACCTTCAGGAAGGATTGAAATATGTTATCAATGCGGACTTGTAACAGGTTCCCCAAAACTGGTATTGGTGTGGGGCCAGGGGGCAGCTTCCCTCCCTTGCTGGTTCTCTTCCACGCAATCGAGATGAGCAGGCAAAGCAAGCAGAGAGACAGAAAGAGGCTGAAGGCCCATCCCAGTGCCATGGTGCCAAGTCCAGGGCTTGTGTCCTTGGATCCAGATCCTGCCTAAATAGCTCCTAGGAAATCAGCTTGTACTGAAATCTGAACTCTGTGGGAGTCAAGCTGTCCCTGTGTTATGGCACAGGAGGCAGATCGGTTGGTGGGTGAGGATTTATGTAATTTGTAATCTCTCACGTGCACAGAGTTTATTGAATTCACACACATGGGATTATTTCCTTTCTTCCTATTTCATGTTTCCCACTGTCCCTCAGCTTCACATTCTTTGTGGCATCTGATGAGAGATCTGTTTATAGGGATCTGCATAAAGCATAGACTTCCCTACATTATCCTGCCACGAGAGCTTGCCTCCCTTTGTTTTTTTGCCCTTGGAATGCCAAGTCCTTCCACCTGTCCACAGAATGCCAAGGAGATGTTTTCTTCTGCAGTCGAGCACATCCAAGGGTATCCAAACAGCCCCTGAGAGGTCCCCACTCAGCCCTGAGACTTCCCTCCCCCTGAAGCACACCTGGTGAAAGTAATGAAGACTGCTGTGTGTGTGTGTGTGTGTGTGTGTGTGTGTGTGTGTGTGTGTGTGTGTGTCTGTGATGTGATGTGTGTGGTGTGGTGTGTGTGAGTGTGTATGTGAGTATATGTGTGTGATGTGATGTGTGTGGTGTGTGAGTGTGTGTGTGCGTGTGAGTGTGTGATGTGCGTGGTGTGGTGCGTGTGAGTGTATGTGAGTGTGTATGTGATGTGTGGTGTGTGTGTGTGTGTGTGTGATGTGTAGTATGTGTGTGATGTGTGGTGTGTGGGTGTGTTGGTGTGTGTGTGTGTGATGTGTGACATGTGTTGTGTGTGTGAGTGTGTGTGTGTGATGTGTAGTATGTGTGTGATGTGTGGTGTGTGGGTGTGTGATGTGTGACATGTGGTGTGTGTGTGTGTGTGTGTGTGTGTGTGTGTGAGTGTATATGTGATGTGTGGTGTGTGTGATGTGTGGTGAGTGTGTGTGTGATGTGTGACATGTGGTGTGTGTGTATTGTGTGGTGTGTGTGTGATGTGTAGTATGTGTGTGATGTGTGGTGTTGTGTGTTAGTGTGTGAGATGTGTGACATGTGGGGTGTGTGTGTGATGTGTGTTGTGTTGTGTGATGTGTGGTGTGTGTGTGTATGTGATGTGTGGTGTATGTGTGATGTGTGATGTGTGTGTGGTGTATGTGTGATGTGTGGTGTATGTGTGATATGTGGTGTGTGTAATGTGTGGTGTGTGTGATGTGTGGTGTATGTGTGATGTGTGGTGTATGTGTGATGTGTGGTGTATGTGTGATGTGTGGTGTGTGTGATGTGTGGTGTATGTGTGATGTGTGGTGTATGTGTGATGTGTGGTGTATGTGTGATGTATTGTGTGTGTGTGTGTGATGTGTGTTGTGTGTGTGAGATGTGTGGTGTGTGATGTGGTGTGTGTGTGTGTGTGTGTGTGTGTGTGTGTGTGTGTGTGTGAGAGAGAGAGAGAGAGAGAGAGAGAGAGACAAAGAAGAGACAGAGACAGAGAGAGATGGAGTGAGAGAGCATGTAGAGTTGGGAGGAAAAGTGGTAGGGGCATAGGAGAGGAATTGGAGGGGAGGGAATGGGGCATGGATTTGATCCAGTCATTATATTCATGCATGAGTATTCAATAAAGTACTATAAAAGAGGTAAACCAAGTTCTATTTGATTTCATACAATTTCTTATCTACTTTAGCTACAAGCAATGATGACAGATTAGATGATGTTGATTTATCCAAACTTAATGATGTGATGTCTAAGATGCAGACAGCCCCTTGGAACACCACCCTATGGATAGGATTCATCATTAGAGATGCTTCTTGGCATCCACTGTCCTTAAGAATCTAAAGAAACAATTTCAGCTCTTTTCATGCCAAATATCTGCAAAACTTCTTTCCTGTCCCCAAACAAATCCACAGGCTATTGTTCTCTGTGTACTGGCACCACCACACAGATCTGAGCCTGTCTTCAGATGTCTGGGTTCTCACATTTGGAAGTGGAGTTCCTTTTACTTACCTGCAGGTTCCAACAACAGAGCTTGAGTCAGGCATGGCATCTATGATTGTAATCTCAGCAGCTAAATCAGGATTTAGGGCCAGCCTGGGGCTGTGGTGAGAACTGGACAAGGAGAATGATAAAGATTTATCTGGCTAAGCTGAGGTGTCCATGTCCAGGAGAAGTGATGGGAATTCTAGGCAGACTGAATGTGTCAATTTCTTTGTGTTAGGTCTGCTGCTAAGAGACCTTTCTTTCTAAAGAAACAATTATCTTTGCATCCTCTTTCATGGCTCACGTGTCCTTTTGCAGCATTCTGCCTTTCCTCATCAGCTAATATTTCCCTTTGTTCATCTCCTTTCTACATGCTATACTATACACACATGTATGTACATTTGTTTACATATATAAATGCATACATGATAGAAATCATTTTGGAGGTTGCTCAAAAACAAGCAAGAAAACAACAACAACCTCTAAAAACCCAAACTGCCATATGACCCAGCTATTTCACTTTTGGGCATCTACCCAGTGAACCTCATACCTTACCATAGTCTAGCATAAATGAGACCAGAAATTTAATCCTCATTAACAGAGAGAGATAGGGTAGTAGAGGAGTGAAGTATGATATGTACAAAAATGTCATAATGAAATCCATTATTCTCTATACTAAAAAAGTTAGTAAACAGCTGAAGAGGAGCTAGGGAAATGTACCTGCCTCACAAGCACAAGGACCTAAATTTGGATCTGCAGCACCCATGTAAAAGCTAGACATGAATGGAGCATCTATGCATAACCCCAGCATTTGGAGCAGATAGAGACTAGCCTAGATGAAGTGATGAACTACAGGTTCAATGAAAGAATCCATCTTAAACTAACTTATTAATTAATCAAACTAATTAATTAAGTAGAGAACAACCTAAGAAGATACTAACATCACAGGGGTGTGATGATTTTCTTCAAAGAACATATAGACTAGATCAAAGGGGCTTTGGTATGAGGAACTAGTTTTGCCCAAAAAACAACCTTCATGTAACAATCAATAAATATGCTTTTGAACAGTGATTCAAAGTTGGGTCCATCAGAGGCTAGACTCTGCCTCTGCTGCTAAAGAACCTAAAGTGCATTCTGGAGTGACCTACCTTCTTTGGACATCCCATGCAATACAGCATACCTGACAAATATATGCATGGGAATTGCTTTTATCTACAAACCTAACATTTTAATTTGTGTCTAGTGGCTGCAGACATTATTGGGTACAAGTCTAAAAGCAATTTATTTGTTCTGTATGTTCTCCCCCTTTTCCCTCTTGTCCTGTCTCATTTTGGATCCCCATCAATCACTAATTAAGAAAATGCCTGACAGGTTTGCCAGTGCCCCTAGCTCATGGAGGCATTTTCTCAATCGAGGCTTCCTCCACCCTGATGACTCTCGCTTCTGTCAAGTTGACGTCAAACTACCCAGAACATCTGACAAGAAGCTAATATTCGAAATCTATAAGAAGCTCAGTATATATTTTCTTTTTTTTAACAATCTAAAGTTTTATTTTATTTATTTATTTATTTATTTATTTATTTATTTATTTATTTATTTATTTATTTATTTATTTATATTTATTTTGCAATACAATTCAGTTCTACATATCAGCCACGGATTCCCTTGTTCTCCCCCCTCCCGTCCCCCTCACCTTCCCCCCAACCCACCCCCCATTCCCATCTCCTCCAGGGCAAAGCCTTCCCCACAGACTGAGGTCAACCTGGTAGACTCAGTCCAGGTAGGTCTAGTCCCCTCCTCCCAGGCCGAGCCAAGCGACCCTGCATAGGCCCCAGGTTTCAAACAGCCAACTCATGCAATAAGCACAAGATCTGGTCCCACTGCCTGGATGCCTCCCAAACAGATCAAGCCAATCAACTGTCTCACCCATTCGGAGGGCCTGATCCAGTGTGGACCCCTCAGCCATTGGTTCATAGTTCATGTGTTTCCATTCATTTGGCTATTTGTCCCTGTGCTTTATCCAACCTTGGTCTCAACAATTCTCGCTCATATAAACCCTCCTCATTCTCGCTAATTGGACTCGCAGAGATCCACCCAGGGCCTAGTCATGGATCTCTGCATCCAGATCCCTCAGTAGTTGGATGAGGTTTCTAGCACGACAATTAGGGTGTTTGGCCATCCCATCACCAGAGTAGGTCAGTTCGGGCTGTCTCTCGACCATTGCCAGCTGTCTGTTGTGTGGGTATCTTTGTGGATTTCTGTGGGCCTCTCTGTTTGTGGCTTGTGGTGACCTGCATGCAAATCTCTTAGCTCAGCTCTCAACCAACAGGCTCAACCAACAGGGGAGGGTGCTCGTAGTGTAATTAGGTTTTTTTTAAAATGACATAATATACCATCCCATTCCCTTATGTTCTTATCCTCCAACCCCTACCCTCCAATGCCCACCCCTCATCCCCAGTTTACTCATGCCCACCCCTCATCTATTTCCCCTTCCCAGGGTGATCCATGTGTCCCTCTTTGGATCTTCCTTGTCAGCTAGCTTCTTTGGAGTTTTGGGTTGTTGTCTGGTTATCCTTTGCTTTACTTCTAGTATCCACTTAGGAGTGGGTACATACCATGTTTGTCCTTCTGAGTCTGGGTTACCTCACTCAAAATATTTTCTAGTTCCATCCATTTGCCTGCAAATTTCATGATGTCATTGTTTTCACTGCTGAGTAGTACTTCATTGTGTGTATGTACCACATTTTCTTAATCCATTCTTCAGTTGAGGGGCATCTAGGTTGTTTCTAGGTTCTGGCTGTTATGAATAGTGCTGCTATGAACATAGTTGAGCATGTGTCTCTGTGGTATGATTGAGCATTCCTTGGGTATATGCCCAAGAGTGGTATGACTGGGTCTTAAGGAAGATTGATTCCCAATTTTCTGAGAAACCGCCACACTGATTTCCAAAGTGGCTGTACAAGTTTGCACTCCCACCAACAGTGGAGGAGTGTTCTCCTTGCTCTACATCCTCTCCAACATAAGTTGTCTGCAGTGCTTTTGATCTTAGCCATTCTGACAGGTGTAAGATAGTATCTCAGAGACATTTTGATTTACATTTCTCTGATGACTAAGGATGCTGAGCAATTCCTTAAATGTCTTTTGGCCATTTGAAAGTCTTCCTTTGAGAATTCTCTGTTTAGCTCTTTAGCCCATTTTTAAATTGGATCGTTCAGTATTTTGATGTCTAGTTTCTTGAGTTTTTAATATATTTTGGAGATCAGTCCTTTGTCAGATGTGGGGTTGGTGAAGATCTTTTCCTACTCTGGAGGCTGTCATTTTGTCTTATTTACTGTGTCCTTTGCCTTACAGAAGCTTCTCAGTTTCAGAAGGTCCCATTTATTAATTTTTGCTCTCAGTGTCTGTGCTACTGGTGTTATATTTAGGAAGTGGTTTCTTGTGCCAATGCATTCAAGACTACTTTCTACTTTCTCTATCAGATTCAGTGTAACTGGTTTTATATTGACTCTTTGATCCACTTGGACTTGAGTTTTGTGCATGGTGATAGATATGGATCTATTTGCAATCTTCTACATATTGACATACAGTTATGCCAGCACCATTTGTTGAAGATGCTTTCTTTTTTCCATTGTACAATTCTGGCTTCTTTGTCAAAAATCAGGTGTTCATAGGTGTGTGGGTTAATGTCAGGGTCTTCAATTTGATTCCATTGGTCCTCATGTTGCTTTTTATGCCAATACCAAGCTGTTTTTATTACTATAGCTCTATAGTAGAGCTTGATGCCAGGGATGGTGATGCCTCCAGAGGCTTTGTTGTACAGGATTCTTTTAGTTATCCTGGGTTTTCTGTTTTTCCAAATGAAGTTAAGTATTGTTCTTTCCAGGTCTGTGAAGAATTGTGTTGGGATTTTGATGGGAATTGCATTGAATCTGTAGATTGCTGTTGGTAAGATTGTCATTTTTACTATGTTTTTCCTACCTATCCATGAGCATGGGAGATCCTTCCATTTTCTGATATCTTCTTCAATTTCTTTCTTCAGGGACTTAAAGTTCTTGTCGTACAGGTCCTTTGCTTGCTTAGTTAGAGTTACCCCAAGGTATTTTATATTATTTGTGGCTATTGTAAAGGGCGATGTTTTTCTGATTTCTTTCTCAGCCTGTTTATCATTTGTATATAGGAAGGCTATTGATTTTTTTGAGTTAATCTTGTATCAAGAATGGAGTGGGAAAGCAATGAGAGAGATACCATAATGGAGGGAGATACCAGGGGGGATAGAGAAACCCAGTGCTAGGTATGTTGTCAGGAACCCCCAAGGATGACCCTAGCTTGGGCTACTAGAAATAGTGGAGAGGGTGCCTGAACTGAACTGGCTTGCCCCAGTGATCAGATCAGTGAATACTCTAACTCTAATCACAGAACTTTTCTCCAATGACCAGTGAAGGCAGATGCAGAGATACACAGCCAAACACCAGGCAGAGCTCCGGGAGTCCAGTAGGAAAGAGAGAGAGAGAGAGGAGGGATTCTATGAGCAAATGCATCAGGATCATGATGGGAAAACCTGCAGAGATGACCAAACCAAAGTAGTGGGAACTCTTGAAAGTTGGATCAATGGCTGTGTAGCTTGCATGGGACTGGACTAGGCCCTCTGCATGGTGAGACAATTGTGTAGCTTGATCTGCTTGGGATGCCCTCTGGCGGTAGAATCAGAATCCACCCCTCGTGCATGAGGGGGCTTTTTGGAGCCCACTACCTATGATGGGACACCTTGTGTAGCCTTGAGGCAGGGGGAAGTGCTTGGACTTGCCTCTACTGGATGTGCCTCCCCATGGGAGGCCTTGCCTTCTTTTGGTGGGGAGTAGGGAGTAGGTTGAGGGGGAGGCTGGGGAGTGGGAGGAGGGAAAAGGAGGATCTTTGATTGGTGTGTAAAATGAATGAAAAACTTTTCTTAATAAAAAATAAATAATGTGAAAGAGAAAAAAATTACATTATCTAACTGTTTCCCAAGAATAAAGCCTTGGACACTTTTATGCCTTGACATTTCCACCAAGAAAATGGTTCAAAAATAAGCACTGATTTTTGAGGGTCTTCAGAACAGTTCTATGAATCAATAATAAAGGCATTTCATTTCTTTGCTGCTTTTTCAGAAAGCCCCACACCTATCAGAGGGCTTGTCCTCCCTGGACAGAACAGATTCTCTGGCTCTCAATAGCCAGGTTGTAGCTTTTCACCTAGGGTTGGGGTCTTGTGACATTTTCTCTATCCATGTCAACTGGTGTTGTCATTGTAAGGTCTTACTTAGGCAACCACATTTTCAGATGTCATGGGTATGGCTCATCTGTCATGTCTAGAAGATACTATCTTGCAGCAGCTCTCCTGGTCCTCTGGCTCTTGCAATCTTATCTAGGATGTTGCCATTTTCTGAATATTGTGAATAGACCAATGCTGTGGAATAATCTTTCTGTACACTATGAATATGTATTACTCTCATTGGTTAAAAAAAGCTGACAGGCCAGTAGCCAGGCAGGAAGTATAGGTGGGACAGCCAGACACAGAGGGCTCTAGGATGAAGAAGAGTGGAGTCAAGGGGACACCAGCCAGCATCTGAGGAAGCAGGACATGTAGAAAATGAGGTAACAAGACATGAGCCATGTGCTGAATCATAGATAAGAAACATGGGTTAATTTAAATGTAAGAATTAGCTAGTAACAATCCTGAGCTATTGGAGCATTTATAAATAATATTAAGCCTCTGAGTGATTATTTGGGACCGGGCAGTCAGGATAGGAAAACTCTGCCTACAAAGAGCAGCCATGAACATGGATGAATAAATATCTCTGTAGTAGGATATAGAGTCCCTTGGGCATATGCCCAAGAATCATACAGCTGGACCATACAGTAAACCCCTCTCTAGCTTTTTGAGGACTCTTCATACTGATTCTCATCATGGCTACAGCAATTTGCATTGTTACCAACAGTAACTAAGTGTTCTCCTTTTCCACATCCACATCCAACATTTGTTGTCATTTTTTATGTTAGCCATTCTGACTGTGGTAAGATGAAATCTCAAAATAGTTTTAATTTGCATTTTTGCAATAGCTAAAACTATTGAAAAATTTCTTAGCCATTTGCATTTGTAGTTCATCTTTTGATAATGTTCTGTTTAATTCCACGTTACACTCTTTCTTCCTATCCAAACTTTTGATTGGATTGTTTTCTTGATATTTAGGTTTTTAGCTCTTTGTACATTGTAGATACTAAACCACTGTCAGATGTACAGGTAGCTGGGTAGGAATTTCCCCATTCTGTGGACTGTATCAAATGGTAGTGTTCTTTGATGTACAGAAGCTTTTTAGGTGCAAGGGTTTCCATCTGTCAATTGTCTCAAGTTCAGCTCTAACTGTTTATATCATGTGGGTGGATTTTCTCTGTGTCCTAGCAGCTGCTCCCAAATAACCAGACTGAGACTTATTATCATTTTAAATGCTCAACCAATAGCTTGGGCTTGTTACTAGCTAACACTTACATTTTAAATTAACCCATATTTCTTATCTATGCTCTGCCACTTGGCTTGGTACATTTTTCTCAGTATGGCAGGTTTATCTCCTTCTCTGCTTCTCTCCTCCTCTTCCTCTTTGAGCTCTCTTTTTGTCTGCGAGTCCCACTTAACATCTAATTATCCAGTTATTGGCCAGTTAGCTTCTTTATTAACCCAATCACAGTGACATATATTCACACAATGTAAAGGAATATTCTGTAACATAAACCTTAGAAGGTCTTATAATGAAAAACCCAGAGCCAGATATCAGGGTGAAAGGTGAAAGAAGAACAGCCAGCCACTAGCTTACTTCTATGAAATCCTCAGCCTCAAGAGAGTGAGTTCCTGTTTCCTCACACCTTATATATCTTTCTGTGTCCTACCATATGACTTCCTGGGATTAAAGGCATGTGCCTGGTTCTGTTTCTTTCATGCATCCCAGTGTGGCTTTGAACTCACAGAGATCCAAACAGATCTCTGCCTCCTGAGTGACAGGATTAAAGGTGTGTGTCACCACTGCCTGACCTCTATGTCAAATTTAGTGGCTGGCTCTGTCCTCTGACCCCCAGGTAAGCTTTATTGGGATATACAATATATCACCACACTCCCCCTTTTTTTTGTCTAAAATAATAAAAGAAGGTTGTAACTAATGTAAGAAAAACTATATACAATAAGTACAATAAGTATATACAATATATACAGTCAAGAATTACATTAACAATGTCCAATCCATTAACATTTGACAGATTCAGAGAAAACATTCCATTATTTATCCTATTTTGGTGAGTCCAAAATGCTGTACCTGATTCATGTTCTATCGTAACTTGTATAACCAATCAAAAATATCATTGATGTCTTTCAATCTTATACACTTTACACCTCTTTAATGAGTTTCTTTTCTGAATTTGTTAACAAGGAAAACTATAACTACAACTTTCTTACCTTAAACTCCCTCAGAGACCTGAGAAGGAAATAATATTAATTGAGTAAGCAGGAAGTACAAGCAAGTGACTTCCAAAAAATGTGAGAAATGACAGAAACAGCTGGCTGCCTGCACAGTCACCCAAGGTTCCTCTACAATGTTTGGGCATCCATCTTTTGCCTACAGGCCTAGCATACCTGACAGACTTTTCTGTGAAGCAGGATTTTCTGAAGGGCTGTCCTACTTTGTCTTGGCAAGGTGCAGCAGTCTTTTCTTTTGTGTCCTTCTTGTCCTTTTTGCACAGCATACTGTCAGCAGTCAATGTAAGGGCATTTTCTTGCCAGTGACTAACTTTTGCCACAAAAAAGTGAACTCCATATGGAGTTTCTTCAATGACTATCATTTTCTCTGAAGTAGATTGGTGCTACCAGGAGCAGACATGTCTCATAGCCATAAAAAAAATCTATGGTTTTAGAACATCTTAAATGCCATATTCTGTAGATCTCTGAAGTGTTTGAAGATGACCTGTTTACCTAAAATGTATTCCTGTTTGACCTTGAAAACATACCTAATATGACTACAAGTTCAATTGTAATAGGTGACTAAATACTAACTTGAATTTCTTCTTTTTTTAAAAAAAAAGATTTATTTATTTATTATGTACACAGTGTTCTGTCTGCACGTATCTCTACAGGCCAGAAGAGGGCACCAGATCTCATTACAGATGGTCGTAAGCCACCATGTGGTTGCTGGGAATTGAACTCAGGACCTTTGGAAGAGCAAGCAGTGCTCTTAACCTCTGAGCCATCTCTCCAGCCCCTTGAATTTCTTTATATCCTAGTTATTTGATAATAATAACCTTCAAGGACTAGCAATTTGCATTACATTGTTAAATGAACTGTATAGGTACAATACCTTGAACAAGATTAGAAATATGTGTACAATATTTTCTAACAGAATCAATCTTAAATTTGTACACAATATATAAAAATTCAATTCAATATAAATGTAAAATACTTAAAACTAGTAGTTGCTTTCTAAAAGTAGATTCAATAGTCTACCCTTTTATCTTATCATATCTATATTCTCTTTTTTTCTTTTCAGAGTAGATTCTACCTTTAATCTACCTTTAATCCATTATTTCTATATTTTTTTAGAGTAGATTCAATAATCTACCTTTAATCCATTATTTCTATATTTTTTCAGAGTAGATTCAATAATCTACCTTTTATCTTATCATCATATCTACATTCTATTTTTTCTTTTCAGAGTAGATTGAATAATCTACCCTTTATCCATTATTTCTAAATCCTTTTTTCAGAGTAGATTCAATAATATACCTTTTATCTTATCATATCTATATTATCTTTTTTCTTTTCTTTTTTTCCAAACAAGAATCCTAAATCTAATCTACTTTGTTTAGACTTTTTCCTGACTATTAACAATAACAACTTGTAACCAACCATCCTAAACAATGACAATTATCATCCATAACCCATTGAAAGACCAAAAGCCACCCACCCCACATTGTAGTCTGAAGATTTCCTGTGTCCTGGCCTGCTGGCAGTTGGGACAAATCTCTCCCACTTGTGTCCCCCAAGTAAACACACAGAGGCTTATATTAACTAT
This sequence comes from Peromyscus californicus insignis, assembly GCF_007827085.1. Classification (NCBI taxonomy): domain Eukaryota; kingdom Metazoa; phylum Chordata; class Mammalia; order Rodentia; family Cricetidae; genus Peromyscus; species Peromyscus californicus. Next base: position 173,557,422 of record NW_026294562.1, on the reverse strand, counting down.
AGCTGCATGGCCATGGCTCAAGTTTTTTTGCTAGCTAGCTCTTGTATCTTAAAGTAGCTGTAACTATTAATCTATGTATCATTACATGTTCCCTGGCTTTACCTGCATCCCATTACATGTTGCTCCTTGGGCGGCTCACTGACTTCTCCCCTGCCTTCTTCCTGTCTCTGTCTTTGAATTGCCTGCCTGCCTCTAAGCTGCCTTGCCATGGGCCAAATGGCTTTATTTATCAACCAATCAGAGCAACACATATTTGCAGCGTACAGAAAGACATTCCCCCATCACTTCCCCTTTTCTGTCTAGACAAAAGGGAGGTTTTAACTTTAAATTAAATTAAATTACATATAACAATTAAATTAAATTAAAATTACATATAACAAAACAGTTATCAAGCAAGAATTACAGTTATAATATCTAGTCTATTTGTATTTTGTAAAATTGAAGAAAAACTTTCTATCTATCCTGTATTTGTGAGTTTATGGTTTCATATCTAATTTATCTTTTATTATAACCAAGAAAAATAACTATCTAGTCTTCAACTACATCAAAGACCTCAGAAGGATATAATATTACCTAAGTAAACAGGAAATGCCTTGTAAGTGACTTCCAAAATTCTGGAAATGACAGAGACAGCTGTCTGCCTGGGCAGTTACCCAAAGTTACTCTGTAACACTGGGGCATCCATCTTCAGTCCATAGGTCTAGTCTCTCAGTCATTTTTTTCTCTGTGTCCTGTAGAATGTCTGGCAATCTCCTCTGTGAAGTTCAGTGGTCAACTTTGTATGTGTCCTGAATGTCCAGATGATACAACATTTTGTCAAGCAGTCCAGGCAAGAACAGTTTTTTGCCCAAATGATATTTTTGCCAAGAAGAAGATAAACTCCATATGGAATGTCTTTGATGCCCATCTTTCTCTTTGAAATAAATCGGTGCTGCCAGGAGCAGACATGTCTCACTGTCCAGAAAGTCTAAGTTTGAAAACATTTTAAATGCCATATTCTGTAGGTCTTTGAAGTGTTTGAAGACCACCTACCTAGTTGAAATATATCTATGTATACCTAGAAAACTTAACCAACATGACTACGAGTTTGATTATCATAGATGACCAATTATCAGTCTGTATTTCTCAACTATACACAACAATTTCAAATGAGTTGCACAAACAAAATACTTTAAACAAGAACAGAAATATATATACAGTATAACAAAATTAGCTTTAAATTTGTATCCATAAACTAAAATCTATAGCAATGTAAAATATTCATCTTATATTTCTATATCATATTCCCCTTTCTTCTTTTAGAAAGAGATGGACTATGACCAATAACAATTTGTAACCAATAAGCTAAACAAGGACAAATATCCATAATCTATTTTTGGGAAATATAGGTATAGTTTTCTAGGCTACTTCCTACTGACAGAGGGTGCTGGTAATCTTATGGGAACACAAAATTTTTTAGGATTATGGTCAAGTCCTGACTGGAGTACTCTGTGAGGCTGTATTCTCTGAGCCAGTTGTCTTGAAGTTGATTTTGGATGTTTGATGATCTGGGCCATGGTGTCATTGGAGACCTTTCAGGGGGTCTTGTCTGGTAAACCGTATTAGCTTGGAAGCAATCCACAGGATCTCATCTTCTGTGGGAACAAAAGCAGAACCTCTTTTCCAAAGCAATGTATCATTAGACATATTTTTTTCTTTAATTTTACAAAATGCAAATAGACTAGATATTATAACTGTAATTCTTGCTTGATAACTGTTTTGTTATATGTAATTTTAATAGGTTAAAGTTAAAACCTTCCTTTTGTTTAGACAGAAAAGGGGAAGTGATGGGGGAATGTCTTTCTGTATGCTGCAAATATGTGTTGCTCTGATTGGTTGATAAATAAAGCCATTTGGCCCATGGCAAGGCAGCTTAGAGGCAGGCAGGCAATTCAAAGACAGAGACAGGAAGAAGGCAGGGGAGAAGTCAGTGAGCCGCCCAAGGAGCAACATGTAATGGGATGCAGGTAAAGCCAGGGAACATGTAATGATACATAGATTAATAGTTATGGGCTAATTTAAGATATAAGAGCTAGCTAGCAAAAAGCTTGAGCCATGGCCATGCAGTTATAATTAATATAAGCCTCTGTGTGTTTACTTGGGGAATGCGAGTGGGAGAGATTTGTCCTGATCACCAGCAGGCTGGGACACAGGAAATTTTCAGACTACAAATGGCACCAAAATGTAGGGCAAGAGTTTCCACCTAAAACCTGAGAAAGCTTTAAAAAAAAAAAGATTCTAAAAACAGAGTTAAAAACAGCTTCCTAGTTTTCTCTCTCAGGCCAGCCACAGCCTCCAGGCTTGAGCTACTCTTCGGTGGGTTTGTGGTGTGTGAGCTTGACCTGCAGCATGGTGGATTCCTACCACAGTACACAGAGGAGTCTCCAAGCCACACATTATGCTGTGTGGTGGATTTAGCCTTTGCTAATACAGACAAAAAAAAAGGTTTCTGGGCTACATGCTGCTTTGATAGAATTATAGATCCATGCCTCCCAGAGTCAGTGGACAGCATGGCTCCCAGAGCTGGCAGTGAATTATCCCCACCGTGTTGAAAAGCTGAGATGGTTGGAGTCAGCAGTCAAAGCTGCTGCTTCTGTCCTACCCACTGCAGTTTAAAGCAATAGATTCACAATAAGGCAGATTCAGATGGAATAAGACTTTAAATGGTTTACAATGTGCATAAAAATGTACATAGGCTTGAAAGAAAAAATAAAATGAATATAGACAGTTCTATAAAGAAATAGTTTTAAAAAATAAAGTCTTTAAAGAGACAGTAAAGGTAATATAAAAAATAAGCCACATAAAGATAGATATTACACAGAGAGTCTAGATTATATTGTCTTTGGGATTTTTAACTGCAGAGAGACATTTGATTGTAAAAGCTGCTGAGTTAAATCAATATGTATATTCTAAAGATATCTTGATTTCAAAATTTATGTCTAAGGATACGTTACTTTGGAAAAGAGGTTCTGTTTTTGTTCCCACAGAAGATGAGATCCTGTGGATTGCTTCCAAGCTAATACGGTTTACCAGACAAGACCCCCTGAAAGGTCTCCAATGACACCATGGCCCAGATCATCAAACATCCAAAATCAACTTCAAGACAACTGGCTCAGAGAATACAGCCTTACAGAGTACTCCAGTCAGGACTTGACCATAATCCTAAAAAATTTTGTGTTCCCATAAGATTACCAGCACCCTCTGTCAGTAGGAAGTAGCCTAGAAAACTATACCTATATTTCCCAAAAATAGATTATGGATATTTGTCCTTGTTTAGCTTATTGGTTACAAATTGTTATTGGTCATAGTCCATCTCTTTCTAAAAGAAGAAAGGGGAATATGATATAGAAATATAAGATGAATATTTTACATTGCTATAGATTTTAGTTTATGGATACAAATTTAAAGCTAATTTTGTTATACTGTATATATATTTCTGTTCTTGTTTAAAGTATTTTGTTTGTGCAACTCATTTGAAATTGTTGTGTATAGTTGAGAAATACAGACTGATAATTGGTCATCTATGATAATCAAACTCGTAGTCATGTTGGTTAAGTTTTCTAGGTATACATAGATATATTTCAACTAGGTAGGTGGTCTTCAAACACTTCAAAGACCTACAGAATATGGCATTTAAAATGTTTTCAAACTTAGACTTTCTGGACAGTGAGACATGTCTGCTCCTGGCAGCACCGATTTATTTCAGAGAGAAAGATGAGCATTGAAGATACTGCATAGGGGGTTAACTTTCATTGTGGCAAAAGTTAGCCACTGGGCAACAAAGTGCCCTTGTTTTAAAAATCCCAATGACAATATAACCCAGACTCTCTGTGTAATATCTATCTTTATGTGGCTTATTTTTTATATTACCTTTACTGTCTCTTTAAAGACTTTATTTTTTAAAACAACTGCTGACAGTATGCTGTCCAAAATGGACAAAAAGGACACAAAACAAAGGACTACCAATCCTTGCCAAGACAAGTGTGGTTGCAGTTTTGGCAACAGGTATCCTCTTAGGCCAGGACAATATGGCACCATTGCTGAAGTGACTTTGCAATCCAGGAAAGGTTCAGTGCCCCTTTCTTTGAAGGCAGATGAACAGGCAGTGGACCTATGGATTCTGGTATGCTCTGGAACAGTAGCTGAAACAGTTATTCTTGAAGGAGTAACTAGGTTGATGGAGTCTAACCTCTCATTGATAGACTGGCATTTAATAAAGGAGCTGAAGCCACCCAGGAGCTGAGAAGAATGGGCACCCAAATTCCAAAAACACCAGCAATTTCCAGAATTTAAAATCCTGAATCATGACAGGACAGTGGCAGAATTCAAGTTTATCTGGTACATGGAATACTTGCACCAAATATGAGGTCGAACGGTAGGCCTTGTGTACATCCTACTTTTACAAATGAGTCTGTCAGATACACTAAGCCCGTAGGCCAAAGATAATGCCCCAAGGTGCAGATAAACCTTGGGTGACTCTCCAGGCAGCTGGCTATTTCTGCCATAACTCATTTTTTATAAGTCATAATATTATTTCCTTCTCAGGTCTCTGAGGGAGTTGAAGACTAGATAGCTATAGTTACAGTTTTCCTTATTAAGAAATTCAGAAAAGAAACTCACTAAGAGATGTTCAGTGTATATGTTTGAAAGACATCATAAGATAGTTTTCTGTTGGTAATGTAAGTTAGGATAGAAAGTGAATTAGGTACATTTTGGACTCACCAAAATAGGATAGATAATGGAATATTTTCTCTGAATTTGTCAAATGCAAATGGACTAGACATTGTTGATATATTTATTGCTTCTCTATATTGTATATAGTTATTGTACTTATTGTATATAGTTTTTCTCATATTAGTTATAACTTTTTAATTTTTTAAAAATTTTATTAGACAAAAAAGGGGAAATGTGGTGATATTTTATTTATGCTGAAATGTGGTGATATTTTATTTGTGTGTTAATAAGTAAAGCTTGCCTGGAGATCAGGGGGAAAAGGCCAGCCATTTTAAGTAAACAAAGAAGTCAGGCAGCACACACCCTTAATCCCTCAGTAGGCAGGATCTCTGTGTGTTCAAGGCCACACTAGGGAACAGAGCCAAGCGTGGTGACACACACCTTTAATTCCAGTACCAACCATAGAGACTTAGAGGTCTGTACAGACAGACAAACAGTGACAGAGCTGTGTAGGAAGAGGAAGTGAGTTAGCTGGGCTAAGAGTCAATGAGAGGGCAGAAAAGCAAGGCATATAAGCCTGGGCAGACAGAAAGTCATGCTTTTTGGAAGCTGTGGAGTTGATGAGGGAAGGTTAGCTGGTGGCTTACTGTATTTCCCTGATCTCTCTAAGGCTTTAACCAAAATTTCTGGCTCCATGTTTTTTTTTTTTCCACTGTTTAAGGAGTTTTTATTAAAGCAAGAATTTTATAATCCGAATTATGTTTCTTTGCTCAGTCATCAGTTCTGCTACTTAAAACAGAACTGACATCCCAAGCTATTCCACAGTAAAGAATTACAAAATTAAAGAAAGGAATGCTTTAAATTTTTGTACTTTGCTGGAAATTCTTTTCCCAGGGTCTATAAAACATTAATTTTACTCCATGTTTTTTATTTAATAAGACCATTTAGAAATTTGTTTACACTACCTCTTGGGAATGTGTGCATCATGCTCTTAAAATTACTTCCAGCTGATTGGGGGCAAAGGCATCTTTAGGGAATCATGAAAAGAAAATTTTGGATTACTTATCAAGTCCTGGGAGAGTTAGCTGTATCATTTGTCCAGTCTCTGAATAATGGGAAAGTTCAGGGCTTGTCTAAAGTCTTTGCTTGAGTAGTCTATGAGGCTGGATCATCTCAGGTTTGTAGACATAGGTGTGGACATAACAATAATTGTATCAGAATCTTGGCATCCAAATTGGCCTCTTCAGGAAATAAATGTTCAGATTTTAGGGATTAGAATATTATCTCAAATGAAACAGAGTACAAAATGGGTCAAGTATATAGGGCCATCTGGATATTGTCCTGAGCAGTTTGTAGTCCAAAGCCGATCTTTGCATGGTGTTTGTCAGCTTAATGGTGCTATCATAGTCCATGTGGATTCATCATTGTGGGATTGCATCATCTTTTCAAAGACTTCAAGGGTCACTATTAGGCATCGTCATGGTTCACTGTGACTTCGAAGTCTCCAAAAAGATGATGGGGCCCCAGATATTTGTGTTTCCTGTACAATGGGAGGTAGAATCCAATTAGTTCTCTTTATAAGTTTAATTCTATTGCTTTTGGGATATTTATTGTTAATCTCTCCCAAAAAAATTACTGCAAGCTCTTTGCCAAGTTTCTCTTTCTGCCCATAATTGTCAGTTTCATCATTAATTAAAGATACTACAATTTCTTCTGGGTCCATTCCTGCTAATTGACAAAGTCTCAATTTTCCTTTTAAAATCAACTCAGAGATCTTTTCCACATAAGTTTTTAATTTTTTACTCTGTTTATTTGCTAGAAATATCCATTCTAATATAATATCTTCCCTCTGCATTAAAATTCCTATAGGAGAATGCTTAGAGGGTAAAATAACAAAAAAATGCAATCAAGCTTTGGATCCAAACAATCCACATGTGCATCCTGTATTTTCTTTTCCACCAAAGCCAATTCTTTCTCAGGTTCAGCTGATAATTCTCTTGGACTATTTAAGTCCTTGTCACTCTCTAAGTTTTTGTTCATCATTTTTGACCCCAATAGCAGTCTGTAGATTGGAAATGTCTCCTAATAATCTTTGAAAGTCATTAAGAGTCCACAATTAATCTCTTCTAATTTGCACCTTTTGGGGTCTAATTTTTTTGTAGATCTATTTTATATCCTAAATAATTAATAGAATCTCCTCTTTGTATCTTTTCAGGAGCATTTTGTAATCCCCAACAAGGCAAAATTTTCTTTACTTCTTCAAACATTCTTTCTATAGTATTTACACTTGAATCAGCTAGTAAAATGTCATCCAAGTAATGGTAAACTATAGATTGAGGAAATTGTTTATGTATTACTTCCAATGGCTGTTGTACAAAATATTGGCACAGGGTTGGGCTATTTAACATGCCCTGTGGGAGAACCTTCCATTGATATCTTTTGAATGGCTGGGAATTGTTATAAGTAGATACTGTGAAGGCAAATTTTTCTGTCTTTTTCTTGTAAGGGTATTGAGAAGAAACAGTCTTTTAAATGAATAACCATAAGAGGCCATCCTTTAGGTAACAGAGTAGGCAAAGGAATTCCAGATTGTAGAGATCCCATTGGCTGAATTAACTTGTTAATAGCTCTTAGATCTGTTACCACTCTCCACTTACCAGATTTCTTTTTAATAACAACACAGGAGAACTACAAGGGCTGGTTGATGCTTCAAAATGCTGAGCACTTAACTGCTCTTGTACCAGCTGCTCTAAGGCCTGTAGCTTCTCTTTTGTTAAAGGCCATTGCTGAACCCATACAGGTTTGTCTGTTAATCATTTTAAAGGTAGGGCTTTTGGTGTCTTTGAAGGATCAGCAGTTGTGTGCCCTGTTCTTGTACAATCTGGATGGTTGGTGACTGTTCTTTATAATACCTTCTAATGTTTTTCTGAGAAACATATGTTAGTTTACAATTTGTTTCTGAGATTAGAGAAATGTTAATCTGGGTATTCCATTGTTATAATAAATCATGTCCCTATAGATTCATAGCTATATTAGCCATATATGACTTTAATTTTCCTTTCTGTCCTTCTGGCCCTATATACTTGACCCATTTTGTACTCTGTTTCATTTGAGATAGTATTCTAATCCCTAAAATCTGAACATTTATTTCCTGAAGAGGCCAATTTGGATGCCAAGATTCTGGTACAATTATTGTTATGTGCACACCTATGTCTACAAACCTTCAATGAGAACATCATTTATTCATATTTTTAACTTTGGTCTTTGTTCATTTATAGATGTTTGCCAAAAAATTCACTTTATTGTTTCTCCTATTTTTTTGCTCTCTCTTCTATAGCTGTTCTATCACACCTGGCAGTATGGTTTTTTTACAGTAGGCATTAGGTTCTTTAATTGCTCTGAGAAGGGGTTTCTTCTATGATGGCAGGAAAGGACTAAATAGAATTTGTCATAGGGATCTATGAGAGACACCTCAGGGAATTTCTCAACAACAGAGGCAAAGGATTATCTTGTCTGTCCCTTGTTGATCTACATTCACTAATCCAATGTTTGCCTTTACCACACCTTCTGCATAATCCAGAAGGGAGGAGTGTTCTGTTGCCATTATTCCTTGACAAAACATTGTTTCTAAGAATGCCCTGTTTATAGTCCCTTTTTAGGTGACCTTGTTTACCACAACTGAAATACCTGACATTACTATTTTTCTTCAAACCTCTGGAAATCACCTCTCCTATCCAAGTATCATCATGGTCATGAGATTCAATATTTATTGTATCTTGGATCCATTTCCCCAGGGGTACTGATCTTGCCTTTAATGGCCTAATTACCCATTTGCATTAGCATTTTCAAAAACCAGAGATTCAATTATTATCTGTCTAGCTTCTGAATCTGGTATCATTCTATTTACTGCTGAAGACAGCCTTTGTAAGTAATCCGTGAAGTGTTTTGCGGACACCAGGACTGCAAGATGGCATCGCTCGGGTCACTGAAGGATAAGAAGCTCATGGAGGTTAAACGTGGAGAGCTGCCAAGCTGGATAATGATGTGGAATTTCACCCCCAGTGGCATAGCAGGAGCCTTTCAGAGAGGTTCTTACTGGTATTACAACAAGTACATCAATGTGCAGAAAGGTAGCATCTCGGGGATTAACATGGTGCTGGCAGCCTATGTGGTTTTCAGCTACTGCATTTCTTACAAGGAACTCAAACATGAGCAGCAACGCAAGTACCACTGAAGAAGGGTCACTGTGGAGGGCACTGCATACCTGAGCACAACCACTTGCCCCACTCCCATCCATGAATTCAACTGTGGCTGAGTCTTCATGTCCTAAGAACTAGTGTTCAATAAAAGGTGACTGGCTCAGGCAAAAAAAAAAAAAATATGTGAAGATTTCTTTTGGACCCTGTATAATTTTTGTAAATGACTCAATTTTCTTTCCTACTTCTTCAATTCTGTCCCAAGCATTCAAGGCTGCCATATGGCATAGAATTAGGGTGTGGTCATTATATAAAGATTGTCTTTGTATATCAGCATAATCGCCTTCTCCAAGAAGATGATCTTGGGAAATTTCCATAACTCTATTCCTACATCATTGTCCTAGTCTTAGTTTCCTTTTTTCACCAGGTTCTCTATTGTAACTGTACACCATCCTTTTGGACAGATGTAACCAAATCTTTCCAGTCTTGAAGGATAATTCTATTACAAGTTGACCATGACTTTAACACCTGTTTTAAAAATGAAGAATGCATACCATATGAGACTATAGCTTCTTTAAATCTCCTCAAGTCTAACATTTCCACAGGAGTCCAGTTAGCTCATACACAGCCTTGAGCATTTGGCAGTTCCCATAAGGTTATCAGATAGATTAAGGTTGGCTGTTTGAAAACCTTAGGCTGTTTCTCTGTAACTATATAATTTAATGCTGAGATTAGTTCACCTTTAAATTCCTCTACTGGGTCTGAATTTCTCTATGATCTGTTTCAACAAGTTTTTCTAAAATTTTTATCTTGACACTTACATTAACCAACTTTTTAAATGATAAAACAGAAATGATCAAATAATATTTATAATTGACATTATCTCTATCCCATCAACATTAATTATCTATCCTCTCATTTAGTTGTTCCATTTTCAGACTGCCTAATGTGTCATCAAACAGAGACCAAACACCTTCCATTGTAAAAATGTTTCCTATTTTTTAATGTGGGAAAAAAATTTCTTTTAACTAGTTCCTCCCTTTAGGAAATCTTAATTGACTCACCAAATCTGCTCACAATGACAATTCAGATGATGATGTAGCAGCAGCTGGAGGAGAGAGCCCACGGAAAGCCAGAACCCACCAGGAGAGGAAAGAAATCAAAAAGCCAGCTTTCTGCACTGGGGAATGTGTGAAAGCAGCTAATTCTGGAGTGTTTGGAACTTGAGCCTGGGGAGTTTGCTGCAGAGAGGCTGGAATAGAAACTTAGCTAGTGGGGTAGGGACTCTGGCCCACCTAGGGTAGAGACTTTGGCCCATGTGCAGGTCAGGCCTGAGCTGGGGCCCGCAAGACCCCAGGCAAGTGGCTTTTTCATGAATTTGGCCCCCATAGGTTGGATACCAGATGTAACATGTGTCTGTAACAAGAATTGTTAGAAGGTCTTATTAATAGAAACAAACCTGGAGCCAGGTATTGGGGTGAATGCTAGAAGATCAGAGAAGCAGAACAAGCCACAGCCACCTCACCTTGCCAAGTCTTCAGCTGATCCTGTTTCCTCAGATTGGAAGCCTCCGAGTCCTCATCCAGAATGAATCTCAGCTGAACTGCTTCTCAAAAGCCTAAAAGCTTAACCAGGCTAGTTCCTGGTTTTCATGCCTTATATACCTTTCTACTTTCTGCCATTACTTCCTGGGATTAAAGGCTCTTGTTACCACGCCTGGCTGTTTCCAGTGTGGCCTTGAACTCACAGAGATCCAGAAGGATATCTGCCTCTGAAATGCTAGGATTAAAGGCGTGTGCTACCATTGCCTAACCTGTTTGTTTAATATTGTGGCTGTTCTGTTCTCTGACCCCAGATAAGTTTATTAGAGTGCACAATATTTCGAGGAATACAATACCACCACATGTATCTTAGAAGGTCTTATAATAAAAAGACCCAGAGTCAGATATTGGAGTGAAAGCTGAAAGATCAGAGAAGCAGAGCAACCAGCCACTAGCTTACCTCTACAAAATCATCAGTCTCAAGAGAGTGAGTTCCTGTTTTCTCCCACCTTATATATCTTTCTGTGTTCTGCCATATTACTTCCTGGGATTAGAGGCTTGTATCGCCACTGCCTGGTTCTGTTTCTGTCATGTAGCCCAGTGTGGCCTTGAACTCACAGAGATCCAAACAGATCTCTGCCTCTTGAGTGATAGGATTAAAGGTGTGTGCCACCACTGCCTGACCTCTATGTCAAATTTAGTGACTGACTCTGTCCTCTGATCCCCAGCTAAGCTTTAATGGGGTACATAATATATCACCACAATATTCCACAATATCATACCCCTCTCAAGGCTCAGGTATCTTGTGGAAGATGGGGTAGAAAGATGGTAAGAGACATAAGTAGTGGATGACTAGATTGAGACAGTGTTTTCTGGACACAACCAGGCAGTTGCATGTAGGAGCTTGCAATGATTGTGACAGCATGCACAAGGCTGATGAAAGATCAAGCCAGACAAAAACCTAACATGGATGTAGGAGTTAGTCACAAAGGCCTACCACCATCTGAGGAGGTATTAGCAATTGATGTCTGCTGGGAGAGAGGAAAAGTCAGTTTTCTTTAAGGTTGTATCCCTTGAGAGGCCATCCATGATCCGGTATGTCCAATACTTATGCTCACACTAGTAGCACTAAGTGGACTCAGAAGATTTAAAAAAAAAAGACATAAAATGGTGAGGGAACATAAGTGTGGGGTGGGAAGAAATTGAAGAGGAAAGAATGGGGGTGGACTTGATCAAAACACATTATAAGAAATTCTCAAATAATAAAAAAGATATACTACATAATAATTCAGAAACACGGCTTTAGAAGATGCTAGATACAGACTAAAAAGGAAAGGCCATGGCCAACCAAACATTTCATATAATACCTGAAATTATGAATGACAGTTTTATGATAATCTTACCTGACATTAGGCACAAGACTAACATGTCTTTGATAAATATAGGAAAACTGAACAGAGCTGTTGGATGATAACATGTTCATCTCGATGACAGCATACTTTGACAAAACATCACAGCATCTCCATAAAACATACAATTTCATCATGCTTTTACCCACAGAAAACTTTTATTCACAGCAATTGAAATTAGGGAAGATCTGACTTAAATTCTATCTTGGCCCATCTTCATATGCAACTTTCTAAACTTGTCTAATTATTGTAGTATAATATTGTATCTTGAAAAAGCCAATCTGTAATTCACCCCCCACCCCAAATCCCCTCTCAGAAACTACAAAAGTAATTTTAAGTGCAAAAGATAGCACAAAGCTTTTATTTGTTTATTTTGGTTTCCATTTGGGAAGGTGAAAATTAGAGAACCAGATGCTAAGCAGAATCTTGTCTGAGAAACAACGCCCAGTGAAGATGGTAAATAAACTCAACATAAAGCATGGAAAGTTATTCTAGTGAGGAACAGAACACTTGATGTTTGGACCTACTACATAAAAAGTAAAGGATAACCTTTCTAACACAGACCAGATCATTAATGATTAAGAACATCAAAGTTGAATGAACTCTGTCAACATTTCAACATTTCTCAATTTCTACTCAAACTCAGAAACTATAATCAAATCCAAGCAAGGCTCACTCTCCAAGTTTTATCTATTCATTTCCCTCCTTCATGTTCTCAAACAAGTTAGAACTTTACCTAAGGACAGCTCCCCTCCTCCTTTTCCCTATACCCCCGCCCCGTCTCCTTGCCCTCCAGCCCCTTGGCCCCCACCTCTCCTCCTCTCTCTGTTGATGCTGAGATACTCTTTATGTAACTGTGCAATTCTTTCATCACTGCTGTCTTCAAATGAGTGAGCAAATATTTTTCAGCCTTTCTCAATTCCAACATCCCACTGTACCTATAAACAACATCGCCTACCTGAACAAAGGCTATTTGCAGAGATAATTGAGAAACTGAAAAGATGGGCTGACCTGTATGTAGCTCAGCAATAGAGCACCTGTCTGGCATGAACAAAGCCATTGGGTTCCATGCCCAGAACAAGAATTAAAAAGAACAGACAGACTAGAAGTAAAGGTGATGGCTGGAGTGGGGAGACACCTGTAATTTCAGCACTCGTTAGACAGAGGCAAGGGAGATCAATTGTTCATGCCATCCGGGATACATCATAACAAGATGCTGTGTGCAGACCAGCCTGGACTGAGTGAGAACCTGTTTTGAGATGAGAAGAATGAAGAGATGAGGGGATGGGAACAGATGGGGAGCTGGAGGTAGCTACAGTAAAAAACAAACAAAACAGAACAAAAGCAACAACATAAAAACAAATATTGCTAAGGCAGTTGTGAAGCAAACAGTGACAAAGAAAGCACCAAATAACATGACAGGCATCAACACATTCTTCCCAGATACTTGTTTGTTTAAAAAAAAAGTTTATTATGTATACAGTTGAAAGACCCCACTTACAGCAAGCTTTTACTCAGCCTAAGAAACGCCATTCTGCAAGGCAGGAAAACAGGGAGTTCATGCCTGTGGCTGGCCACCTGGCCTTGGGAAAGAGAGCTGTGGTCAGCCACCCAGCCTTGGGAGAAAAACCATTGAGTCAAAATAAGACATCTGTGGTTAGCTACCCGACCTTGGGGAATAAACAGTTGGGCTGGGAAAACACCCACAAGGCCAAGTCAGACACACACATCAAATTCCCGAGAAGTTTAAGAGTTCACCCTGACCTCAATTGAATCCACCAATGGGAACCCTGTAACTATGCCTCTCGCTTCTGTAACCGCGCTTCTGCTCCTGGAAACCTATAAAAAGTCCCCCTTACCCTAGGAGGGCGCGCAAGTCTTCCAAGAGACTTTGTCGCCCCAGGTACCTGTGTATCTGAATAAACCCTCTTGCTGTTTGCATCTGATCCGTGATTTCGGCGTGTTCCCTGGGGTTGGGGTCTCTCTTGAGGGAAGATCTCCTCAGGGGGTCTTTCATTGGAGGTCCCACCGAGATTTGAGACCCCTCCCTGGGACCACCGACCCACCGTCAGGAGGTAAGCCGGCCGGCCTCAGTATATGTCATCCCTGTCCTATCCTGAATGAGTGTTGTTTGTGCATCTGGTGATCTGTCTGTAGCGGTGGGGGCTGAAGGAGCTGACGAGCTCGGACTTCGCCCACCGTAACCCTGGAAGACGTTCCACGGGTGTCTGAAGTCCCCTCAGGGGCACGGTTTTTCGGGGCCACTCACGTATCCGAGGGATACGTGGTGTTGGTCGGAGACGAGGAGTCCGGACCCTCACAGCAGTCTCCCTCTGAGTTTTTGCTTTCGGTTTGGAACCGAAGCCGCGCAGCGCGTGTTAGTCTTATTTCTGTTTTGTCTGTTGTTCTCCATTTTCTGTTTAACTGTTCTCCTCCTAGAAACAGCCATGGGACAGACTGTCACCACCCCCTTGAGCCTCACGCTCGACCACTGGTCAGACGTGAAGGCACGAGCCAACAGGTACTTCTTAGGAAGCAGCTTCTGAAATGCTCACACACCTGTCCACAGGTGTCTTGAGGTGACCACTGTGCTCACTAGTTTGATGTTCTATCACCAACTCTGTCCATGAGAATGAAAGAAGGAAAAGGCTTCTGGTGCTTCTGGCCTTCTTGCTACAAGCAGAGTATATGAAGACTATCCATATATGTCAGAGACTTTTTCTCATGAACCCTTCAAGGATTCTGTATCAGAGGTGCAGAAAGAGAACAAAGATGCAGACTGCTTCCCAGTGCTTTCTGTTTGACCTGGCCCAGAGAGACACAGCCAACTTTGAAACATAAGATTTTGACTCTGAAAAGGAGATCTCACAGGTTTTGTTGACTTTTGGAATCACTTCAATGAGCAAGGAGGAAAGATTTCTGCATGGTTTGTCTTCTGGTCCCGGAGGTAGAGTTTTATCAAGTACCTGAAGTAAAAGCATGCCAGATCGCCAAGAGTAGATTTTCCGGGTATCCCTGGGAAAACATTTTTTCTTGCTATGGGTCAATATTTGGGCTACAGGCTTGAAGAGGCATCGAGGAACGTGATTGGGTTTTCTATAGGACTCTGGAACTCACAGGGGCTAAGGAAAGTGGAATGTGGAACTGATTTGTCCACAGTATGAGAGAAGTATGTGTGTCCTTGAACATGAGTCACTGAGGGAGGTCAAAAGAGCTGCAAAGCTAAGTTATTTAGGAACAGAGATAAAGGGGCAAAGTATGCAGAGAACAAATAGAGGATGCAGTTGAAGGCATGGACCAGAGCTTCATATATTAACTGAAAATAAACACACACACACACACACACACACACACACACACACACACACACACACACACACACCCCTACCTCCAAAGTGATGCAACTAGAGTAGACAGAACTTCACTATCAAAGAACAAGAAACCAGGATGGTGGGATAGCTCATCAGTAAAGATGCTTTCTACCCAGCCTGACAACCTCAGTTTCCAGGAGCACTTCCTCAGAATTATCATCTGACCTCTACATGTATAGCATGGCTTGAATGTGCCAATTCATATACACACCCGCACAATCAATAAATGTGATAAAACTTTTAAAAAGGAACAATAAACCAAGTCAAGAGCATGGAAGGTTGCCTATTTGTTCACAAGCTCTGGGCACCACTGCACAAGTCTGAAAAAGGTAACAGAGAAATGACCACATACGTGGAGGTGGTGAAGTCTCACACTGTCACGTTCATTGTTGTCTCGTAAATTCTTTCTCTTTAGTCACAGAACTTTTCATTTGTGTGTGATCCTTCATTATTTAAATTTTTAACAATAATTTTTCCATACAACATATTTTTATAGTTTATTTTATTTTTACTTATGTGCAATATTTTGCCTCCATGTATGTCTGTGTGAGGGTGTCGGTGTCAGTTCCCTGAAACCGGAGCCACCGACAATTCTGAGCTGCCATGTGGGTGTTGGGAATTGAATCCAGGTCCTCTGGAAGAACAGCCAGTGCTCTTAACTCCTGAACCATCTCTCCAGCCCCCATGTAATATAGTTTAATCACATTCTTCCTCCTTTCCCAACTCATCCTGGATCCTTCCCACCTTCTCAGCCACCCAACTTCATGTTCTTTCTCCTCAAAAAGTGAAAATCAAAACAAACCTACAGACAAATAAACAAAAAAACCCAGTAGGATGGACTCCATGGTTTTGTGTGTGCACATTTTGTTTTGCCTTGTTTTGTTTTAGTTGCAGAATTTATACCTTCTCCCATGCAAGAAAAATTTGGGAGAGGGACCATCGAGGCATATTGCGGGGTTTACACTTTACATGAATGATGCCTCCTTAGGTCAAATCACTATACCTATCTAGGACTTGGATTCTTTACTTGTACAGTGTTAGCAATGATAAAAGACAATGTTCTGTTCTACAGTGATTGCATTGCATCCTATATGAAAAGGTAACGGTCACTGTGGCCTTGTACCCAGTAACTGCTGGGTTTGTATTACCAGCTGTGTTTACTATGTCTCATTTCTTTCTTTCTTTCTTTTTTTTGTTTGTTTGTTTTTGAGACAGAGTTTCTCTGTGTAGCTTTGCGCCTTTCCTGGAACTCACTTGGTAGCCCAGGCTGGCCTCAAACTCACAGAGATCCGCCTGGCTCTGCCTCATATCTCATTTCTTAATGTCAAGGCAGACTACAACAATAAGCATTCATCAAGCTATTTGAGGGTTTAGCCTAAATTACGTAAATCGCTGTGGTGGTGGTTCAGAGGTTAAGAATACATACTCTTATTCACAAATTTGGTTCCCAGCACCTTCATTGGGCAGTTCACAAATGCCTGGAACCAGAGCTCCAGAAAGTTCAGGGGCCCTTTTCTGTGCTCCCCACATATTTCATCCATGTGCACATACCCACACGCTAACAGACATACAGATCATTTAAAAATAATAATTAAAAATCAAAACCAAGCCAAACAGTGGTGGCATACACCTTTAAATCCCAGCACTGGGGAGGCAGAGGCAAGGGGATGGGATTTCTGTGAGTTTGAGGTTAGCCTGGTCTACAGAGTGAGTTCTAGGACAGCTGGGGATACACAGAGAAACCCTACCTTGAAAAATAAAAACAAACAAAAAATTTAATTCAAAGTTATTTATTTTAGGAAAAAAGATAAAGTAAACACAAAAGGCTAATAGTCCCAACACTGGTTTTTGTGTATTAACAATATCGCATGAATTAGACTTTATACGCTATTTGCTTTCCTGCATTTGCTAGTATACGCACCGCTGATGCTGGTTTCTCAGTTTACAAACCATTGCTCACGAACATGGAGTATTAATGCGACTAACTGGGAGGTGGTATAATCAGAGTCAGGCAATGTAAAGAAACATTTCTCTTTATTCTTGAGAATTATGTGCATCTATACAATGAAATATGTCCACATTCACTGTCCATTTTCCTCCTCAAGCTCTTTCCATATCCCCCAATCATGTAACCTATTTCCCTCAAAATTTCATTTTTTCTTGATAACCCACTAAGTACAATTTGTGTTGCCCATATGTATATGGGTGTGGGGCCGTGCACTAGAGCCTGGGGAGCCACGCATACTCTTAAAGATAATGATTTTCCCTTTCCCAGTGGCTCTCAACTCCCAATAGCTCTTCACTCAGGCATGGGGCCTGGAGAGCACCTCCCTCATGAACTCCAAAGTTAGGTGGCTCAATTCTGTTTAATCTTATCCATAGTTTCTGTCCGTTTATTAGTTTGATAGGTATGTCATGTCTAGAAGTTTGCAATTCATCACACTCTTCCTCTGGCTCCTACAACCTTCCTATGTCCTCTTCCACGAGCCTCACTGGTTGGTAAAGATGGCCCATTTAGGGCTAATTGCTCGGTCTCTTATTCTCAACAATTTGAGCAATTATGAATCTCTGCACTGATGGCTACCCACGAGAAGCCTCTCCGACCAACCCTGGGAGCAGCCCAGGTTTATGGACATTAAGATAGGCAGTTAGAAGGCAATTTGACAAGAACACCATTTAGCAAAATAACAACATCACCTTCTACCTTAGGACCTATGACCTCCCCAGCTGTTTTGGATAATTTTGTGTCAACTTGACACAAACTAAAGTCAGCTGAGAAGAGGGAACCTCAATTCAGAAAATGCCTTCATAAGATCAGGCTGTAGGCAAGCCTGTAAGGCATTTTATTTAAAATTATTGATTGATTGGGGAGGGCCCAGCCCATTGTGGGTGGTACCATCCCTGGGCTGATGGACTTGGGTTCTATAAGAAAACAGGCTGAGCAAGCCATGAGGAGCAAACCAGTAAGCAGCACACCTCTATGGCCTCTACATTGGCTCCTGCCTCTGGGTTCCTGCCCTGTTTGAGTTCCTGTCCTGACTTCCTTTGATGATGAACAGTGATGTGGAAGTGTAAGTGAAATAAGCCATTTCCTCCTCAAGTTGCTTTGGTCATGGTGTTTCATCGCAGCACTAGTAACCTTAACTAAGACACCAGCTGTGGGATTTTGGCTAGGACTACAGTACCAGGCATGGTAGTTACTCCATAACAGTCATGTGACTATTGTATGAGTTGGCAAATCTTGCCCACTGCATGCAATTTCCCCCCAACCAATCAGTTAATTTTTATTGTCAATTTTTACATTTTTTGCTGTTTTTAGAAATATGTTTTTCTGTAAAAACAAAAAAATAAACAAAAGATGTTTTTAATTGAAACACAATTATAGTACTTTCTCTCCTCACATGTCCCCCCTACTCTCAGGTTGATTGCCTCTTTTCATTTGATTATCAGTGTTACATACATATGTATGTGTGTGTGTGTGTGTGTGTGTGTATATCTATGTGTATGCACAAATATATATATAACTACAACTTGTTTAATCCATTTTTATTGGTGGTGTGTTCTATATGATTTTAAGGCTGACCATTCTGGATTGGAGGACAACTAGAGGGACTTACTCTGGGAAAGGCTAGCTCCCTTTTTCCCAACAGTCATTCTTTGTCTAGGGGTGGGACCCAGTGAGGTTTTCCCCTTTCCATGTCAACGTGTCTATTGATATTGCCATAGTTCCAGTCTTGTTTGCACAGCCATTTCTAGTAGAAACTGTTTCACAACAGACTTCCTGGTATCAGGGCTCTCCTCTTCCTTCATGTTCCCTGAGCCAGAGATGCAGGAGCTGTGATATAGACATGTCTATGGGAACTGGATTTCGTACCATCTGTTCATCTTTGCATGGTGCCCACTGTGGTTTTCTGTGATGATCTCCATTTTCTGTGAAGAGAGGTGTATATATCATAGCCACGTTTATCTGTGGGTAAAAGGATAAGATTTATAATGGTCCAAAAATTGATGGGAGTGGATTTTATTCTGAAGTCCATGACCTCACTAGCCCTAGAAAGTTGGCTAGGTACCAGGCATGATTTTCCTCCTGTTGCGTGGGCCTACTAAGCAGACCCATGACAAAGGAGGAAACTGAAATAGTAATAAAAAGATTTCCAACTCAAAACGTCCAGGCCCAGATGGTTTCACAGCAAGATTCTACCAGATTTTCAAAGAGCCACAACCAATCTTTTTAAAACTCTTCTTAAGAAAAGAAAGAAAGAAAGAGAAGAATCACTCTAAACTTGTTTTATGAAGCCAGTATCACTCTAATTCCCAAACCATGGAGAGATACAACAATAACAACAACAAAAATAAAACCACAAACCTACATCCCTGGTAAACACAGACGCAAAATTCCTCAATAAAACACCAGCAAACCAAATACAAGCACATATCAAGGAGATCATCCACCACAATCAAGTTGGCTTCATCCCAAAATGCAGGGTTTGTTCAACACATACAAGTCAATAAATTAATCATAAAATGAAGTTAAAAACCCACAGGATTGTCTCAATAGATACACAAAAAGCCTTTGACAAAATCTAGCATATTTTCATGAAACAAGTATCCCGGGAGAGAATATGCCTCAATGTAATTAAAGCTACATATGACAAGCTCACAGCCAACATTGTCCTACGAGGAGAAAAACTTGAAGGAATTGTGTTAAAATCAAGAATGAGATGGGGCTGCCCACTATCCCCACTCCTTTTCAATACAGTGCTAGAAGCACTAGCTGGAGCAGTAAGGGAAAGGAATTAAAGGAATACAAATAGGAAAGGAGAAGTCAAATGATCCCTACTTGCAGATAATATGATTTTATACATAAGAGATATAAACAAAAACCTACCAGGAAACTTTTAGAAATAATCAACAATTTCAACAGAGTGGTAGCCTACAAAATCAACATACATAACAGTCAGTAGTCAACAGCAAACTAACTGAGAAAGAGATTTATGAAGGCACTCCCATGCATAAAAGACAATAAAATATATGAGAATAAACCCAGTAAAGGAGACAAAATACCTCTACAATGAAAACTTCAAATCTCCAAAGAAAGAAATTGAGAAAAAGCACTAAAAAAGACATCTCATGTTCATAGATGTCTTAGTTCATTAGAATCGATGTCATGAAAATGAAGACCCAACCAGAAGCGATTTAAAGATCTAATGTAATGCCAGCTAAAATACCCACAACATGTTTTATAGAAATAGGAAAAAATTCCAAAATTCATATGGAACCAGAAAAGACCCTAGATAGCCAAAGCAACCCTGAACAACAACAACAAAAAAGAACTGGAGAGAGATTGCTATTCCAGACTTCAAGATATGTTATAGAGCCATCATGATAAAAACAATATGATATTGGCCCAAAGTTGCTATTTTTAAAGAAACTGACAGCAGGGAGGGGACGCTAAAAAAAAAAAACCTTCTTGGTGTGTTTGTGTAAATGAACACATTGTTCTGTGTTCTGAGTTTCTGTATTTCCCACAGGAATTTGATGACCTTATTATGCTGTCCTTGGTATGAATGGAATTGTTCCTTTCAGATTCTGTGTAGACTTTTGAAAAACCCCTCAATATTGGGAACCAACAATTTGGTAGAAATATATTCATGCCAGGTGGTAGTGGTGCATGCCTTAAATCCTAGCACTTGGGAGGCAGAGGCAGGTGAATCTCTGTGAGTTTGAGGCCAGCCTGGTCTATAGAGTGAGTTCTAGGACAGGCTCCAAAGCTACACAGAGAGACCTTGTCTCAAAAAAACCAAAACCAAAACCAAAAAAAAAAAAAGAAAAAAAATATATTCACTTGTCACTTAAAACACTGTCCTGGTTTTTGAACTGGCTCTAAACAGAAAGAATATTGCATGCAGGTGGTGTCACTGTATCTAATGTCAAGTTATACTACAGAAACATAGTAATAAAAACAACGTGATACTGGCAAATATGTAGGGTAACGGAATGGAATAGCAGGCCAGACAGAAGAAGCCCACACAACTACAGCCCCATGATTCTTGACAACTAGGACAGAAATACACACTAGAGAAAGACAAATGGTCCTAGAGAAACTCAACATCTATGTGTAGAAGAACGAAAGGAGATCCTTACCTCCTAACACACACCAATCAATTCTCAAAAGATTAAGGACCTCGATGTAAGACCTAAAACTCAGGATCCATGAGATGACTAAGTAGATACCTTCTGAGGCAGGTATCGACAGAAGTAAGGACTTTATAAATAGGACCCTGGTTGCTCAGGAAACAGGAAATAAGACCAACAAATGGAACCTCATGAAATTTAAAAATCTTCTGTGCAGCAGAATAAATTGTTAATTGACTGAAGAGTCAGCCTACAGAATTAAAGAACGTCTTTGTCAACTGTACATTTGACAGAGCATTAAAGCCTAGAGTATACAAAACCTTAAACATCAAACATAAAAACGATCTGCTCAAAAATAAAAAAAGGTCTAAGCAGAGTGTTCACAAAATAAGAAATAGAAATAGCTAGGAATCATCTCAAAAAGTGTTCAAAATCCTTAACTACCAGGGAAATGCAAATTAAAACTATTTTGAAATTCCGTATCACCCCAGTCAGAACGGCTACTGTAAACAATCACAACAAAAGCTGGCAAGGGTAAGGCAGAGAGAAAACTTGGTGAGGGTGGGAGTGTAAACTGGTGCAGCCACAGCTAACAACTGTGTGGAGGACTCTCAGAAGGGTAAGAAAGGCCAGCTGCAGTATGACCCAGCTGCAGTATGACCCAGCTGCAGTATGACCCAGCTGCAGTGTGACCCAGCTGCAGTATGACCCAGCTGCAGTATGACCCAGCCGCAGTATGACCCAGCTGCAGTATGACCCAGCTGCAGTATGACCCAGCTGCAGTATGACCCAGCTGCAGTATGACCCAGCCGCACCACTCCTGGGCATGTAACCTACTGCAGAGGTGTGGGTACTTCCATGTTCATTCACAATAGCTGGGAATGGACTCAAACAGATGTCCATCACTTGATGAATGGACCATGGAACTTCATTCAGTTGTAAAAAAATATGAAATTAAGAGATTTCCAGGAAATAAATGAAATTAGAAAAAATTGTACTGAAATGAATATGAAATTTCTCATACACAGAAAGACAAATATCAATCACCTGTTCTCCCTCATATGTGGATCCTAGCTTTGAGTTCTTAGACAAGTGTGTTAAGCTTGGAGGTCCTGTAAAGGTCAAGAAACTAGAAAGGGGCCATAAGACGAAGGAGGAGAAAAATACAGAGACCTTAAGAGGGGAGGGCCGAAGAATTACATGTAATATAAAATTAGAGAGGGAAAATTACTGGGGTGGAAAGGGTTAAGTGACAACGGAGTAGGGAATAAGGAATAGGAGCAGGTGGGTTAACTACAACAAAGTACATAATGCAAAAGCCCTACAGAAACCTATTATTTTGTAAGTCTATTTAAAAATATAATTTAAAAATGTTTGTACAGAGGCACCCTGATTGAATGGACAATGGTCCTCCCAGAAGCCAAAAGTTATTAAATGCAAATTCTAGCACCAGGTATGGAATACCTTCCTATGAACTATGTATAGGTCAGGGAGGCCCCAGGGGTCTCCAAAACATTATAGGCTATTGCAAATGCCCCTGTCTGCCCACCAGAACTATATCATAAGAAACTATTAAATGAAGACACTAATAATTTGTTTGTAGGGTATAAAAAAATCAAGGTGCTGTGCAAGCTGCTGCGGGGGGATTATCTGAGGCTGTATGGAGAATGGATATCACAAGCTATAATGGTGTGCTCACTGGTCCATTAGTGGCATGGCTGTTATTGGGATAGTCAACTGCCTTCTGTCTGGATTTGAGGCCTGCTCTATGGGAGGGAATTCATGTGCGATCATGGAAACTTGGTCAAAAGCTTGTGGATTGGGAGGTTATAGGCCTTAGGGACGAGTCTATTATTGCTGTCTTGCTAAGTACACATGGTGTCAAACTGCCTCCTCAGCACTTAATGCTTATAGATTAGCTGCTCTCAGCCTTCATCAAAGCGTCTTCTGATCATCATGGGCAGTGATTAATGCAGATACTCAAAACTATGAAAAAGTGAGAGTATAGTACCTAGCCCTAAATGGAACATCTACATCACACTCTTCAAGGCTCAGGGAATGTTTCAGAAGTTGGGAAGGACTGCTGTGCAATGGTATCACCTGAACATGACATGGCCACTGAACTCATGAAGTCACTGTGACAGTGACTAATCACACAAGACCACTGCAAGATCAGGCCTGCCATTATGTCATCATGCATGGGTGAGAGGCTCCTGAGGCCTCCCTCCCATTGGGAAACCACGAGTAATTAATAGGTGCTTGGGAGTTTGTCATGTTCTGCAGTTCTGTAGCCATTGTGCATAGCCCATATTCTAGTAACATAAAGCAAAATCAAACTCAGCAGATCAAAAGAATTCAAAGTCAGAGGAGGCTTGTTGAAGGAAAAATGGTTTTAGTAGGAAAAATGGAGAATGAGAGATGGTAATGAGGGGGAGAGGTTAGATGATTCTGTGAACTCTTCAAAGAATTAAAAAAGTAAGAATGAGAGAAAAAGTGTGGCTAACTGGAGCCAAATACGGTCATGCACACCTGAGTTCCGGGCATTTGGGAAATGAAAGCAGGAGAATTGTCTCCAAGTATTTTCAAATAAATAAATTCATTCATTCATCATTCATTCATTCATTCATTCATTCACTCACTCAATCATTCATTCATTCATTTTACATCCCAGCTGCAGTTTCTCCTCATCTATATATATGAGGATCATCTTGCTTGAAATTTTCAACCTGGATGATGTGACACAAAACAGATGCAATCAGGAAGTTGTCGGTCATGGCAGCAGAGCATGATTAGTCTCCTGATAGTGGTGTTGAGTGCCCAGGGACCGTACCCCTACTTAATTGCTCTGACCATTTGTTCCCCCATTTTAACTTCATTTTATCGAACATTCTTGACCTGTTTTTCTTTTCTATACTCTCTCTCTCTCTCTCTCTCTCTCTCTCTCTCTCTCTCTCTGTCTCTCTCTCTCTTTCTGTGTGTGTGTGTGTGTGTGTGTGTGTGTGTGTGTGTGTGTGTGTGTGACAGAGAGAGAGAGAGAGAGAGAGAGAGAGAGAGAGAGAGAGAGAGAGAGAGAGAGAGAGAGAGAGAGATGTGTTGTTCATGCTCATGTAGGAATTCAACACATATCCGCCTCGCGATCACTCTCTGCCTTACTCTCTTGAAATGGGGTCTTGCCTGGATGTCTAGGAAGTCCTAGAGTTCCTCCTGTGCCCATCTCCCACAGCCCACCCCCATGCTTGTTTTTTTATGTTTTCTGTATTTTAGATTCAGTTTGGGTGAGGCATTCACAACCTGGGAAACAATACTTGTTTACCCAGTTACAGTTGCAGCATGTTAAACAGACAACGCAATCGTAAGAACGTTAATGGTTCATTAATGAGGCGCCATTCTCATTGTTTCATTTTGTTCCTTGAATACTCAAGTGTAGAATTAACTCAACATAAAGCATGAAAGGCTATTTCAGTAAGGGACAGAATCTTTGAATTCTAGATATATTACAGGAAAAGAAAAGAATTTTCTATCATAGACCACATCACTGCTGACTAAGAACAAGTTGGGGCTGGAGAGACGACTCAGTAGCAGGGTCCTTGCTGTTGTTCCCTTTGAGGGTGGGGGCCAAGTAGGCACAGAGTCAAACCACACAGACTCTGGGAGAATATCGAAACAACAAGCTCAGTTTATTCAGGGAGAGGCCAGCCTTATATACCCTCCACCCCATCCTGGGGGAGGTCTGATGAATATGCATCTGCTGGTGTGACATGGTTACCCCTCATTGGTCCGGGTCATCTCCAGATCATGTTTCAGCTGCTGTTGCTAAGACCATTAGGCAGACCCAGGCTGGCTCTCAGAAAGTATCTTTTTTACTTTTTTGGGCCATTTGGCCCTCAAGCCTGTTAGGGATGTGTAGCTAGAGTTTTTCTGCCTGGCCCACAGTCAGGACAAATCTCTCTCACCTGCCAGTCCCACAACCTCTCCGACCCAAGCAAGTAAACACAGAGACTTACGTTGGTTACAAACTGTATGGCCGTGGCAGGCTTCTTGCTAACTGTTCTTACAGCTTAAATTAATCCATTTCCATTAATCTATACCTTGCCACATGGCTCGTGGCTTACCGGCATCTTCACATGCTGTTTGTCATCGTGGCAGCTGGCAGAGTCTCTCTGACTCAGCCTTCCACTTCCCAGCTTTATTCTCCTCCTTGTCCCGCCTACACTTCCTGCCTAGCCAATGGCCAATCAGTGTATTATTTATTGACTAATCAGCAACACATTTGCCATACAGAACATCCCACAGCAGGGATGAGTCATCCCACAGTTAAAAGCACTTCCAGGGGACCCAGGTTCAATTCTCAGCACCCATGCTGTGACTCACAACAATCTGAAACTCCAGTCCCAGGGAATCCAGTACCCTCTTCTGGCCTCCTCAGGCATTGCATGCATTTTCCAAATTTTGTTCTTCATTTTGTTCTTTCATATTCCAAAACAAGCTGATACGTTACCTTAGGGTAGCTTCTCCCCTCTCCCCAAATACAAGGTCAAATACGATGATGATTGATTGAGAGATGATCTTTATGCAAATATGCAATGCATTCAGCATCGCTGTTGTCATCATCTTCTTCTTTTGTTATTTTTTTTTAAGGCAGGGTTTCTCTGTGTAGCACTAGCTGTCCTGAAACTCACTCTGTAGACCAGGCTGGCCTCGAACTAGGAGATCTGCCTGCCTCTGCCTCCCAAGTGCTGGGATTAAAGGTGTGTGCCACCACTGCCTGGCCATTATCACTATCTTCAAATGAATCAATAAATTATAAGTTTTCTCAGTCTCAATATCCAATAATGTAAATATAGATAGGCATCCCTATATGAACAAAGGCTCTTTGTAGATATGATTAAGATAGTAAAAGAGAGCATGTAGCTCAGTGGCAGAGCATTTGCCTGGCATGTACAAGGCTCTGGGTTCCATCCCCGAGACAGAAAAAAAAAGTGGGGGAGGGGATAAAAAATGTACTGACTGAAGAAAGGAGAAAAGAGGGATAAAGGAGGGGGAGAGTGGAGACAGAGAAAGGAAAGAAGAGAAGGAAAGGCTCAGTGGTAGAGTCCCTGTCTAGAATCCCCAAGTGAGGGCCTGGGAGTGTGGCTCAGTGGTAGAGCCCCTGCCTAGAATTCCCCAGTGAGGGGCTGGGGGTGTGGTCAGTGGTAGAGCCCCTGCCTAGAATCCCCCAGTGAGGGGCTGGGGGCGTGGCTCAGTGGTAGAGCACCTGCCTAGAACCCCCTAGTGAGGGGCTGGGGGTGTGGCTCAGTGGTAGAGCACCTGCCTAGAATCCCCTAGTGAGGGGCTGGGGGTGTGGCTCAGTGGTAGAGCCCCTGCCTAGAATCTCCCAGTGAGGGGCTGGGGGTGTGGCTCAGTGGTAGAGCACCTGTCTAGAATCCCCCAGTGAGGGGCTGGGGGCGTGGCTCAGTGGTAGAGCACCTGCCTAGAATCCCCCAGTGAGGGGCTGGGGTGTGGCTCAGTGGCAGAGCCCCTGCCTAGAATCCCCCAGTGAGGGGCTGGGGGCGTGGCTCAGTGGTAGAGCACCTGTCTAGAATCCCCAAGTGAGGGGCTGGGGTGTGGCTCAATGGTAGAGCCCCTGCCTAGAATCCCCCAGTGAGGGGCTGGGGGAGTGGCTCAGTGGTAGAGCCCCTACCTAGAATCCTCCAGTGAGGGGCTGGGGGAGTGGCTCAGTGGTAGACTGCTTGTCTAGCATGCACAAAGCTCTTTCATTCTCAGCTTACAAGAAAAAAAGCATTTGGGCTTTCACAAGAATAGCATTAAGTGGTAGCATTTACAGCATTAGAAGCTCTACTTTTTTTTATAATAGATTATTTTCACCTGTTCTAGCATTTCTCATTCAGAACGTACCCAATTACATATGCCTTAAAAGAAATCCTGTCAAAATACAGCTAACACAATACTTACCATCAAAGCCACTTCTGATTGTACAGTTCAATGACATTAAGTACATTCATAATGCCCAAGTGTCACCACTATCCATCTATGTCCCCAGTGAATAATGACTCCTCAGACTCCCTCCAGTTTCTGGAAGATCCCAGCCCTCTTTTGTCTCTGTGGTTTTTATTACTCCACAAGCTTGCTTTTCTTTTTGAAGTCAGGGTGTCCAGTGCTGCTCTCAGCCTTGGTCAGAGAAGCATCATTTTCAGTGGTGGTGGTTAACGCAGACACACATAACTGGTCAGAGAGAGAGTAAGAGGCTGTTAGGCGCTCAGCCCAGGGGACATTTGCATCACTTCCCACAATGCCCAAGGAGCACCACAGAAGAGGGAGGGAAAAAGTGTAAAAGCCAGAGGATGGGAAGGACCACTGTAAAATTCTGACTTCTTCAGATGACATGACCAATATAATCACGAACTCACAGCAGCTGTGGAAATAAGAGTGTCTGGGGGTGCTATGAGAGGGTAATAGGGGGAGGTGGATATGCTCAAAATACACTGTATACATGCATGAAATTGTCAAAGATTAAATAAAAATAAGATAATGCCATTATGAAAAGTAGTTCAGAGTCTGACTATGGTGATCTGGTCAACCTTGTACTCACTATATACATCCAACAGGCCTTGAACTTGAACTCCTGCCTACCACATCTGGTGGTATTTCTGCTTTTCTGACTGGCTTATCTCACTTGGCAGATTGCCTTCTAGGTTTATTGGCTTGTGTAGAAGCCCCTTCCTTCTGCATACTACATCCAGCTTTATCTGCTCATCTACCCATGGACTCTTGGACTGTTTCTCGTTTTAGCTGTTATGAACAAATGCTGGTTTGTTTTTTTTTAATTTTGTTTTGGTGATGTGGAGATTAAACCCAGGGCCTTAAACATTCTACGCAAGTGCTCTACCACTGAGCTACACTCCCAACCCCAGTATGCAACCTCTTTAGCTCAGCTTGATTGAGATTCATTCCTGTCATGTTTATCAATAGTTAACTGTGGCTGAGCCCATTGGCCAAACACACTGTAGTTTGTTTATCCATTTTCTTATAGAGGGACAGCTGGGCTTTTCTTTCCTTTGTTGTTGTGGTGGTGGTACTGGTGTTTTAGTTTGATTGCTGTGAATAAAGCTGTTGAAAATATTTTTGTGCAAGTTTTGTGTGTAAAGAAATAAAGTGAGCCGGGCGGTGGTGGCGCACGCCTTTAATCCCAGCACTCGGGAGGCAGAGCCAGGCGGATCTCTGTGAGTTCGAGGCCAGCCTGGGCTACCAAGTGAGTTCCAGGAGAGGCACAAAGCTACTCAGAGAAACCCTGTCTCGAAAAACCAAAAAAAAAAAAAAAAAAAAAAAGAAATAAAGTGAGAGAGAGAAGGGGAGGGAAAGAGAGCAGGACAGAGAGAGGGAGAGAGAATGTAAGTAGGTTGTGGACCACAGCACAGGGCAGAAGTTCATGTGGTACCTTCTTGGTGTTGAGAAGTAACTTCTTCAGTGAATACAGACTCTTAAAGCCAATAGAGAATTTTTATTCACCAGCCAACAGGCTACATAGGTAACTTACCCAAACTGGATAGCCCAAGTCTCACTGTTCTTTGTCTTTTATGCACAAAATCCATAACTTGGTTGACATACTTCATTTAACAAGAATAGTTAGCAGTAAGTGGAGCTACAGAAGCCAAAAAGGAAGGTTAGTACATTTAAGGACTTTCCCAGAACTATGGAGTTAGTTATGGAGTAGGCATTTGTTCTCGTTTTTGGCAGGTGTGTGGGTCTGTGTGCTGGCCTCTTCAGTCAGAATGGTGTGTGATTGTTTCTTATATGGTGTTAGTTGTGCTAAGGACTGGGGGCCTGTTACGTTGGTATTTGCACAAACAAATTTGATCTCTCTCTCTCTCTCTCTCTCTCTCTCTCTCTCACACACACACACACACACACACACACACACACACACACACACACACACACACAAAACTTTCTAATAGCCAGGCCAGGACAAAGAATCAACAACTGGAACTCTATGAGGCGTTCTGCACTCTTTTTTTTTTTTTTTTTTTTTTTTTTTTGGTTTTTCGAGACAGGGTTTCTCTGTGTAGCTTTGCGCCTTTCCTGGAACTCACTTGGTAGCCCAGGCTGGCCTCGAACTCAGAGATCCACCTGGCTCTGCCTCCCGAGTGCTGGGATTAAAGGCATGCGCCACCACCGCCCGGCATGTTCTGCACTCTTATGTGATGTTGGGAGTGGAAATCATAGAGCAAAAACAAAAACAAAAACAGAAAACAAAAAACAAAAGAGAGACCAGACCCTGCAGAACACCATAATCATCTAAGTCTACAGTTCATTAGTTAACTTCAAATTTCAGTATAGTCAGTTCTCAGCTGTGGGACCTGGAGGTTTTGGGTTCCCACAATCCACTATTTGCATGAATGTCTTTGCATCAGAGGTCCTTCTAGCTCTTCCTCTGATTTCCCTGATTGGAATCAGTGGAAAGGGTGCTGAATACAACTTGGAAGGACCGGTCCCTGCACCACACCATCTCCATGCCACAGTAGTTCAGTGTACACAGCTCACAACTGAGACCAAGAGCAACTCAGCTTCAATTGCTGCAGATACTGAGCAAGCACCAGCATTCCTACCCTACAGTTATTGAAAACACTAAATAAGCCTCCTCTTCAGGCAACTTCGAACAGATTTCATATCCTTGGGGGAGGGGCCTTGTAAACTTTGTGACTCCGTACTTGCTGAGACTGGTAAGTTTTGGTTAACTTCCTGGATTTTATGGATCTGCCTCTTTCCTCCAGGAGGGAATGTTTGAATTCAGAAGAAATGCCCATGAGACAGAGATACATCCCTATAAGAGAAAATGTGAATGGCCTTTCTTGTTGAGAATTATCCTGATGGGAGGAGTGTGGGAGCTGGAATGCCAGGAAGTCTGTTAGGAAGCAGTCTCTTCCAGCTGCCTAAACAAGACAGGAACAATGGCACTATCAAATGAGCATATTCCGTCGGAAGGAGAAAATTTCGTGGGGTCCTATCCAATGACAAAGAACTACAGGCAACTAATGGCTGCTGGGAGAAAGAGAACCAGTCACTGCCAAGGATGAACATCCTTATTTGGATAAGAATTTGTATATCAGTCTAATTCTACACACAGACACACTGAGGCTTGCTGAGGCCACTTGACTCTGCGTGTGTGTGCACCCATGTGCGGTGCATGCATGTGGAGGTCAGAGATTGACCTTAGGTATGTCTTCCTTTATTGCTTTCCATCATTTTTTGTTCATTTGTTTCTTTGAGACAGGGTCTCTTTATTCAGTTCTGGTTGCTCTAGAACTACCTACATAGTCCAGATTGGCCACAGAGATCCACCTGCCTCTGCATCCCGAGTGCTGGGATTAAAGGCGTGCGTCACTATGCCTGGCCTATTGTTGTAGTTTTGGAGACAGGTCTCTCACTGAACTGAGAACTCTCTGCTTTGGCTGGGCTGGTTGACCAGCAAGCTCCAGTGGTCCATCTGTCTCTGCCTCCGAAGCACTGGGATTACAGATGCCCGCCAGCATGCTTGACTTTTTTACATGGATGCTGGAGATCACCCATGTAAACTCAGCTCCTTGTGTTCACACAGCAAAAACTTCTACCCACTTAAGTTATCTCCCTAGTCCTGAACCTGACTCTAAAGGGGCAGATCTGGGGTCAGCCCACCAGTCTGTCCCTCTAAAAACTATCCCCCCCCCCCACACAAGGAAGATAAACATTCTCTCCTTGTTGAAACCCAGAAGCAGTGTGCTAGGTGGAAGCCCGGCATGCCTTCTGCCTTCAGGGATCTTGCTTTGGGTGTTTAGAAAATGGAGCAGTAGACCCTGACCATGCTGAGGGCACCCTTCAATCTCCAATGATGTCTTAATTGTATTACTCTGTGCTTTTGCTTGGAGTTGGAGAGGAGGCCTGCCTTTCTCCTCTGGGAAGCTCTACTTGGCTGCAAGGCCTCTTGGAACATTTGGTCTTGTGATATTCCTTTTCAGAACATCTCCCATGAGAGAGATAGTCATCCAATCTCTCTGCCCAATCTAAGAATAACAGAGATGTGGGAAGGGTTTTGGAAGTCCCATTTAGGGTTGTCTTCATTTTGTTTTTGTGGTCCTGGGGACTGGACTCATGTCTTCACACATGCTAGACAAGTCCTCTATCACAGTGACCTCTCTTTCTCCCTCCCTCCTTCCCTCCCTCCCTCCGCCTCCTCTCCCTCTCTCTCTTATTAATACAGACCTTTTGCTAAATTGCCCATGCTGGCTTTGAACTCTCTCTGTAGCCCATGTAGGTGTTGAACATTGAATCCCCTCCTCTATTCTTCCTAGAATCAGGGATCACATGCATGCCCCATGGGCCTGGCTGAAGGAGATTTTTTTTTTTTTTTTTTTTTTGGTTTTTCGAGACAGGGTTTCTCTGTGTAGCTTTGCGCCTTTCCTGGAACTCGCTTTGGAGACCAGGCTGGCCTCGAACTCACAGAGATCCGCCTGGCTCTGCCTCCCGAGTGCTGGGATTAAAGGCGTGCGCCACCACCGCCCGGCTGAAGGAGATTTTATAAGGCTGGGTTAGCGGGCTGAGGAAAAGTAAGAAGTAGAGGGAGGAGAAAGATATTGCTTCTTTATGGCCTCTCATTCTCTAGACTTCATCATTTCTCTCTACCCCTTTCCAGGTTCATGACATCATATAAGGACCTACACCTAAATCTTCCCATAAGCACTGAGTCAGAAGGGGATGATGTCGGGGCCAAGAAAACCTAGTAGAGGCAAGATCAGACGTTCAAGACCATCATCTGCCATGGAGAGTTCAAGGAAAGCCTGGCGTACATGTGGAAGGAAGGAAGGAAGGAAGGAAGGAAGGAAGGAAGGAAGGAAGGAAGGAAGGAAGGAAGGAAGGAAGGAAGATACAAAGCACAGAGAACACATGGAGATGGAAAGAAAGACAGAGGCAGGGAGAGATGCACAGCTAAAGAGACAGGTAAAGACAGAGTGACTTGGAGCCAGGGAGTCTTCCCTGGCTCCAAGTGAGAAAGAAACAGAGATTCAAATATCAGAGTCATATGAACGGACTAGAGAAAAACAGAATCTGGAAAGCAGGAAGAATGTAATTGGGCAGAAACAGGGTGGAAGCTGGGAGGGGAGGTATAAACCAATCAGAGGAACAAGTTCCGTGCCAGCATGGCCTCAGAAGCCCTAGGAGCGGCCAGCACGGTCATTTCTCTGGCTCCTTTTTAGTGTCAGTACTCCGCAAACCAAATCTCACTTAACCCCAACAACAGGCTTCAACACTATGAGTACAGCCAGTTCTTCAGTGCACTGGCTGGATCCCAGCTCCATGGAAACACTTCTACACACCGCAGCTAATCCTATGGGTGGCTCTTCTGTGTAAACAAGCCCTGCTATCTCCACCACTTTACAAATGTGAAAATAAGGCAGAGGTGGGGATGAATCACATCGCAAAATGACTTAGCTCAGATTCAACACTGAGATAGTGTAGGTAGAATCTGTTGTCAGGATGCCTGTGCTGAGGAGAGCTGAGAATGCTAGAGACATGATCTCCAAGTCTGTTAGACATGAGAGATAGCCTGATCTCTGAGTCTGTAGACATGGGAGATAGCCTGATCTCTGAGTCTGTAGACATGGGAGATAGGCTAGAATCTAGAGATCTTCCAAAGAAATCTATGAACTCCCCAAGACTATTGTGCCCACCTGGAAAAACCATGTCCAAGTATATTCACATCCTGTGAGCACATGGCTATTATTTACTTTGTGAATATTTATTGTGAGCCCCACCATATGCTGGCAGTGTTCTAGAGCAGCATTTTCCAGACACAACACAACAGATGCACATATGCACTTGAAGAGGCTGTGACAGCATGCACAGGACCTGCACAAACTAAGCCAGACAAAATTCCAGCATGGAGGAGGAGCAGTGGGCACAGATCCCACCCCTAGCCAAGGAACTATGCACAGATGATAGCTGCTGGAAGAGGGAAGGGGGTATTCTTCTTTAATGGAGTGACGCTTCAACCACACTGTAGGGCAGTCGCATGCTTAGGAGGAGTTGGTCAACTCAAAACAGACTCCATGTTTTTAGTGGCTTTTCTTTTTCTTTTTCTTTTTTCTTTTTTTTTTTTAAGATGGAAGTTGAAGTTGGTTGGGTAGGGAAGTGACAGAAATCTGTGAGAGGTTGGGGGTGGTCAGGAAAGAATATGATTTTAAAAATACTTTATGAATGAAAGGAACAGGTAAAAGCACCTTGACCTAAGTACTGCCATTTTGACTTCAGACTCCATTTTACCTGCAGGGTGAAGTACAGTTCAGGTTCCCAAGCCCTAGGGAAGTTGAGAACTTTCCAGTGGCTGATCAATCTCCTCCCTAAACCATAGAACTAGTCTTTATGCATCTTTAGTTTTTTAGACACATCATGGCTGTTCCTAACCACAGAAGGAACAAATGAATCTGATTGGCTGGACTGAAAGGCTTGCATTGTCTATCGGTTGACAATGATGGAAAATTCAAGAATGCCCCTAATCTCTAAATCCTGATCGGTGAAAATTGTAACTGTAACTTGGCAACAGATGTTTGTGATTTTTTTTTTTGTGCTTATAAACCTCACTTCTGCCCCTGCTCAGGGCTATCAGGAGAAGCAAGGCTCCCTAGTCCTCTTCCTGCAGCTCTGATTAATCAGTGACCCTGCTTTTGTGGTGATTTAATAAAATCTTTGGAACCCATAAGGGTTGTCTCTCTCCTTCCTCATGGGGCATAATGGGCTAGGTATAACAATGAAATTCTCAAAGAATGAATTATTATTTTTTTTTTTAAAGAAAAAGCTTGATTGGCTGCAACTGGCTTCCCACGAAAATGGTCTAGTCAATTGTCAGCCTGTGATTGGCTGAAGGTCCAATGCTGTGATTGGCTGAAACTTGGTTGCTTGATGACCCCAGAGTATATTCTTAGGTTGTTATTGTATTTGCCCACAAAGCAGAGTAAGGCTCAGTCTATACAGAGATCACTTTCGATCAGCCTTTATCACCCTGGCACATGTAGATGTAGGCTAAATTTGTCTATATAGCTCTTCCAACAGCCATTGAAGGTAGAGATTAATTATAGATTTGGAAAGCAACGGCTCAGTTTTTAAAACTTGCTTCAACTCAACACAACTAGAAAATGCCAGCCAGGCGGTGGTGGCACACGCCTTTAAACCCAGCACTCAGGAGGCAGAGACAGGT
Organism: Peromyscus californicus insignis; assembly: GCF_007827085.1. Classification (NCBI taxonomy): domain Eukaryota; kingdom Metazoa; phylum Chordata; class Mammalia; order Rodentia; family Cricetidae; genus Peromyscus; species Peromyscus californicus. Next base: position 173,522,832 of record NW_026294562.1, on the reverse strand, counting down.
GGATTTCTGTGAGTTCAAGGCCAGCCTGGTCTACAGAGTGAGTTCCAGGACAGTCAGGGCTACACAGAGAAATTCTGTCTCAAAAACAAAACAAGAAAGAAAGAAAGGAAGAAAGAAAGAAGGAAGGGAGGGGAGGAAGAAAGAAAGGGAGGAAGAAAGAAAGAAAGAAAAAAGGGAAATGCTGAGTTCCTGACGTGCACTCGTTCTTGGCTCCTGAGTCTGTTCCTTGCCATTCTGCTGGATATGCAAATCTATGTTACTGTCCTAGTTCTAGCTTGCTGTGATGGGGCCACACTCAATACTGTAATAAGATTCACAAACCTCTGAAACTGTGTGTGGAGATTTTAATATAAAGACAGGATGACAGAAAAAGGTGAATGTGGGCTTGGAAGGATTGCTCAGTGGTTAAGAGCATTTGATTCTCAGTGACCACATGGTGGCTCACAACCACCTGTAACCCCAGTTCTAAGGGAGCCAATAGGCACACATGTGGTGCGCATACATGCATGCAGGCAAAACATTCATACACATAAAGTGAAAATAAATGAATCTAAAAATATGTATTTTAAGATGAGTACCATCGAAGTTTAGATTCTCCTAGAAGTGAGAATGTGGCATGCGACAGAGGGGAAGCACCATTGCAGATCAGGGGGCGTAAAGGAGCAAGGGGGAGGCATAGGTTACAACTTGTGCTGTGATTTTCAAAGAAGGGAATGGAGTCATTAACGGAGCACTTGCCCAGAATCCTCCAGTGAGGGGCTGGGGGTGTGGCTCCGTGGTAGAGCACCTGCTTAGAATCCCCTAGTAAGAGGCTGGGGGTTGTGTGGCTCAGTGGTAGAGCACCTGCTTAGAATCCCCTAGTAAGAGGCTGGGGGTTGTGTGGCTCAGTGGTAGAGCTCCTCCTACCTAGAATCTCCCAGTGGGGGTGTGGCTCAGTGGTAGAGCCCGTGCCTAGCATTCTCATGGTCCTGGGTTCATTCCATCCACAGCTCCACAAAGGAAAAGAGATGTATTCATTGAGATTTCCAGAGAAAAACAAGGTAGGACAGCACCGACGGGTTAGGGTAAACATTTTGAACAATCCCTCTTTGTATGAGTGTCTGTGTGCGCGCGCATGTGTAGAGGCTATCATTTTCCACCTTATTCACTTCAAACCGGGTCTCCCAATGAAGAAGCCCAAGCAATGCTTTGTCTGTACTGCCCCTACCAGTGCTAGGGTTACAGATGTGCATGGCCACACCCAGATATTTACATGAATGACAGTGATTTGTACTCGGGTTCTCATGCTTGCGTAGCAACACTCTTACCCAGAGAGATGCCTCTCCAACCCAGTTTTTACATTCTAGCTTCCAGCGCCTTCCCCAAAGCCGACTAAGGGCAGGAGAAATAGCAATGCAGTGTGTTACAGTGAAGTTTTTAAAAGGTAGGGGAAGTTGAATGTCCACTATAAGTTTATATGTTAACACGATCCTCAGGATGGCCCTGTTTGGAGATGATGGAACTTTTTGAAAGTGGGGCTTTGTGAGATGTCCTTCGTCCTGGGGGTATCTTTGAAGAGGCTTTGCTGATCCTTATTTCTTCCTCTTTCTGCTTCCCTGTTCATGAAGTAAGTCACTTGCTGCACCAAATGTCCCCCACCACTGCTATACAACATGTCCATCAGATGGGTCCACCCGCTTACAGTGGGGCCTTCAAAACTGTGAGCCCAAATGAACTTTTCTCTGTGCAAGTTAGTTGTATCAGCTGTTGTCCTTATAGTGATGAAAAGCCGAGAGTGGACAGTCTGAGCTCCGAGGGGGTTCTTCTGGAGCTGGTGCTCCCCCTGTAGGGCAAGTCCTGGAACTGCAAGAGTAACTCAGGGAAGAAAGGATTCTGGAGACAGCAACACAGGGTCTTAGGCTAAAAGAATGTGTCCTGCAGTAAAGTTTAAGCTTACGCCAAGCCCAGTGCTATAATACTAGCACTCAGAAGGATGGGACAATAGCGTTTGAGGACAGCCTGGGTTACACCTGTCTTTATTTACATCTCCATACCAAATTTTCCAGGGACCCAGGAATGTGGTAGGATTTTTTGTTTGTTTGTTTTGTTTTGAGACAGGGTCTCACTAGGTAGAATCGCTTGGAAAGAATGTCTTAGTGAGAGATAGCCTACATTGGGTTGTTCTCTCTCTCTCTCTCTCTCTCTCCCTCTCTCTCTCTCTCTCTCTCTCTCTCTCTCTCTCTCTCTCTCTGTGTTGGGGTGGTGTTGTCTTGGTTGTTAATTGGAGTAGTAAGACCCAGCCCACTGTGAGCGACATCGTTCCCCAGTTTGGGGACCTAGACTGTATAAGACTAGAGAAAACTAGCTAAGCCCAAGCAAGCAAGGGCACGTGTGTTCGTTTCTTTCTGCTATTGACTGTGAATGTGATGTGAACCTGTTTGAAGTTCCTGCCTTGTCTTCCCCTCCACTAGTGGGCTGAAACCTGGAATTGTACGCAGAGTAACCCCTGTGGTGGTGTTTGTCAGGGCATTTTATCACAGCAACAGAATGCAACTAGAACAGTGTCTCCTTGGTTTGACAGCCAAATCCCACACTTAGCGTCTTGCCTGCCCCCTAGTGGACATTCAGGAAACGCTTCAAATCAATATGGGAAGACTGAAAAAAAAAAAATTCCCTCCCTTCAAGGGTGTTGAGAACATTTAAGCAATCATCGAGTGGTTTCCCATTTAATATGTTTTGTAGGCAAAATTAAGCTCTTTATTCATGGCAGTTTCTTTGTGAACATTACAAAAGAATCGACAAAATATTTACTTTGTGGAATGGAAAATCACTTTATGAGAATGAATGTTGTTAAAGGAGGTTTGTAAACGAAACTTGTTTATAATCCAATGGTGTTTATAAGGTCCAGCCCTGTGCCAATGCAGAACTGTAAAGTTTAAAGGGCTTTGTAAATGTCCAAGCCCTTTTAAAACCACAAGATGTTCTACAAACACCAGGATTTTTGTATCGTAGAGTGAACTGTAAACACCAGGCAGGTGCATGAAGGCGACACCTTTTTTTTTTTTATGTAATGAACTCCATCTGCACTGAATTCCTTTTTAATTAGAAAGTATTCTTTAGATTTTTATTAAATTTTATTTTTATTTGTGTGTGTGCATGTGTGATGTGTGTGTATGTGTGTGTGGTGTGTGTAGTGTGTGTGTGTGGTGTGTATATGTTTGTGTTGTGTGTGTGGTGTATGTAGTGTGTGTGTGTGGTGTATGTATATGTGTGTATTTTGTGTGTGTGTGTGTGAGATGTGTGGTGTGTGTGTATGTGTATGGTGTGGTGTGTGTGATGTGAGTGTGTTGTGTATGTGTGTTATGTGGTGTGGGTATAGTGTGTGATGTGTGTGGTATATGTGTGGTGTGTGGTTTTTTTGTGTATGGTGTTTATGTGTGTGTGCAGTGTGTGACGTGTGTGTGGTGTGTGAGGTGTGGTGTATGTGTATGGTGTGGTGTGTGTGCATGTGTGTGAGATGTGTATGTTGTATGCAGTGTGTGTGCAGTGTGTGATATGTGTGTGTGGTGTGTATATATATATGTGTGGTGTGTGAGGTGTGTGGTGTGTGTATGATGTGTGTGGTGTATGGTATGTATGTGGTATGGTGTGTGTGTGTGTGATGTGTGTATATATGTATGTGTATGTGGTATGTGTGTGCATGCACGCAGCTTTTTTTCTTTATGTGGGTACTGGAGATCCAAACTCAGGTCCTAATGCTTGCACTGCAGATGGTCTCATCCTCAGTACCACTATCATCCCAGCCTCCCCCACTCTCTTCCTTCCTTCCCTCTCCTCTTCTTTCTTCTCTTTCTGTCTTGCTTTGTTGAGGGCTCCAGGTCCCTGCAGCTGTTCTCACTGGCAGCCGCCCAGCAAGGGTACAGGGAACTAAATCCCAGTCCCCTGCGCTAGTAGCAAGTGCTCTTCTCTACTGAACTGCGTCTCCAACCCCAAATTGCTAATGGCAGTGCTAATACTAAGTCTATGGAAGTATTCCTCAACCCTGAGATCCTGAAGGTTCCTCCTGGGTCAACCGGGGAGTCTGTCCAGAGGGAATCTGGGAACAACGTTAGACTGGATGGAGAAGAGACTTTACATAATCAAGGAGCTTGGGAGGCTCCCATAGATCTTTCCCCTCCTTTTCTTTAAAAATAAGTCTGTGGCAGAGCTCTAAACCTTCCTCTGTTTCTCTTCACCTCTACCTCCCAGGTGTCCATGCTCCCCCACAAACCCCAGTGCCTGCTACCAGAGAGCCTCACAGTGTATCCCTGATCCCCTGCTGACCCAAGCCCTCACTACCTGAACACATTGTCAATCAATGCACCTCATAAAGTGGCACTGCCCATCTACTGAACCAGACCCTACCACCTTAGGACCCCTCTTACAGGCAGCACAGCTTCTGAGGGTGGGGAGATAGAATGCAGGCAGCATGGAGGTGGAATGGGGAGGAATGGTGCATGAAGGATTAAGTGGTGTGAGGGACATGAAGGCAGGGTAAGGGAGAGAGTACACAGAGGTATGATTAATGCTAAAGACCCTTGGAGAAGCTGCAACTACTGTAGAAGCAGCTTTCTGAAGTATACATACATTTTTAAAGCATTTAGATGGAGACAATGCCTCTACTAGATACCATAGGCTATCAGATAAAAAGCCAAGTGTAGGAGTTTGAATAGGAATGGCCCCCAAAGCCTCATAGATTTGAATGCTATGGGAGTGGTACTATTTGAAAGGATTAGGAGGTGAGTCACTGGGGGTGAGTTTTGAGGTTTCAGAAGCCCGTGCCAGGCCGAGTCTCTTCCAGCTGCCTTCAGATCTGGATGTAGAACTCCCAGCTACCACGGCTGCCTGCATGCTGCCATGCCACCTGCCATGAGGATAGTGGACTAAACCTTTGAAACTGTAAGCCAGACCAATTAAATGCTTTCTTTTATAAGAGTTGCCATGGTCTGGGCCGATCTCTGTGAGTTCGAGGCTAGCCTGGGCTACAGGGCGAGTTCCAGGACATGCTCCGAAGCTACACAGAGAAACCCTGTCTTGAAAAAAGAAAACAAACAAACAAAAAAAGTTTCCATGGTTATGGTGTATTCTCACAGCAATAGAACACTGACCAGGTTTCCAAGTGATGGGACTGGGTTGCCTCTATGAGTTTTTGGCCAGAAGGGTCTCATAACCCTCAAACATTATAGGCAATTGCTGTTGCTCTTGATTACCCTCCAGACTTGATAGAGGGTAAGACCGTATTGCTGAAGACACCACATATTAGAATCATAGAACATGGAGAAACCAGGAAGCTCCACCTCTACTGGCTAGCTGGAAGGTATGAAATGCATTATTGGGGGAGAAATGTGATCATCAGTGTTACTCAGCTGCAAACCCTGTGAGCTACAGTAATGACCAACCTGGAAAGACATGCCCACTGCACAACAGGAAAACTAATGTCACGGGAGTGACTGCTTGGGTTGGAACACTTTCTGGTTGGATTTAAGGTCCACTTCACAAGATAAAACCCATGCCTAGCACCATTAAGGATGCCAAGAACCCACGGCCAGGTAGATCGTCAGTCCTAGGGGAGAACCTACTGTTGTTCTGCTATTTGAATATGGTATTAAACCCACTCCTAAATATTTATGTGTGTAGTCACAGATCAACCTGTCTCCCCCTCTGCCATCAGAGAAGCTTCTTAGCCAGGTATAGTGGCATACTGCTTCAATCCTAGCACTCGGGAGGCAGAGGTAGGTGGATCTCTGTGAGTTTGAGGCCAGCCTGGGCTACAGAGTGAGTTCCAGAACAGTTTGGGCTAAGAAGAGAGACCTGTCTCTAAAAATAAAAAACAAAATAAGTAAATAAATAAATAGATGCTTATTTTTTGCAGTAGATGGTAATTGACACAGAGACCCACAACTGGCCAAGGTGCAGAGAATAAGAGACCATGGAGTGCTCAGCCCTAAATGGGACATCTGTATCACACCCCTCTTCCTCAGGCTCAGAGGTCATCCCTGAAGAAGGATCAGAACAGTAGGAAGAGCCTGAGGCAATGGATCACTACAGCTTTCTATATTTCTCTGGGTTTTTACCAGCCCTGCTCTTTCTCCATGTCCCTGTCTTCTTGACCTCCTGTCCAGACTCTGAAGCACCTCTACCAAACATGGGTCTTCCTCCTGATTCACTGCTCCACACTCCATTTCTCCATCCCAAAGGCCCTTTGTGGGTCTCAGACAGAAATGCTCAAGAACTTCCCAAGGCTTTCCATTGTCGAAGACCAAACTCAATTGGTGTGGTGGGCACAGTAGGAAGGCCATGAGGACTCACATTATTTCGTCTCCTCCAGGTACTAGCCCTGTCCCCCGACCCACCACTTTCCTGGAAGATGGGATAGATGATAATGGTGAGTTTTATCCAGAGAAAGGCTCAGCTTGATCCTCTAGGGCCAGCCATATTCCCTCATGTCCACCCAGGACTAGGATAGGCTGAGGCCCATGTAGGCTGTGACAATATCCCCATATTTTCCTCCTGTCTGCAAGGCAGGGCCCAGACCTCCAAGCTGACCCTAGCAATGGGACCTTCTTCTCACTGGATAACACTCTCTGGTGGTGTTTAGGTCTCATCAGAGAAGAACCCAAACTTGAGCTCTGTGGTTTCATGTGACTGTCTCTCACATCCCCTTCCCCGAGGCCCCGGTCCCAGATTTTCTGAGAACCTCCCCATCTTTGGACATTACGAGTTTCACAGACCACACATATGCAATGCTGCTCTCCACAATGGAGACCACAGTACCTCTCTCTACCAGAGCCTATCTCCCTCCCTCCCTTCCCACTGTTTCTCCTCATAAGAATTCTAGAAGCTTCTCTAGTGCCACAGCACAGCTGGAAGAAGAGATTTCCCAATCTGATCTGGAGATGCCTGTTTAACTATGGACTTGCAAGTCTTTGCTCCCTGTGAGCATCACTTCCTTCCTCCCACCTCCTGCCTCCTCACCCTGATCTTCTCCACATCTCACCTCTTGGAAAGATTTGAGTAGCTCATGAGGTCTGTTTGCAAAAACATTCTCCAGCAAAGGCAGAAGCCATTGTCCAGGAGGGAGACAGTCCTTGAGCTGGAGCCACCCCAGATCCAGATTAGAAAGATGCTGAGGATAAAAACTGAGAAGGAGAAGCCACAGGGAACACTGTGGAAGATGGGGTGG